>NW_026136714.1:15891100-16188600 GCF_905237075.1 Dicentrarchus labrax
ATACTTATAAGTCTTCTGTAAGCATGTTTTTGCCTTTAGCTACTTGTGGTTTGTTTTTCTTTCAAATATGAATGAGGCTGATGTGAGAAATTAGTGTTTTACCATGAACTTCCCTGACCCCTCATCAGATTCATTAAGGCATCCCTCAAACTGCTCTAAGCACCACTATCCCCAAACCAGTCTGACTTCTAGCTGCAAATCATGGTTTCGTGCTCACCACTCTTTTGCCTGACTCACTCGAGCAGGACTGCAGACTCATTGTTTGCTTTCCTTCCTGGTAGCGGCACACGTCGGCTACCGCACATGACATTGGCAGCAGATGTGGCAGGGCCCAGAAAAAATAAACTGGCCGACGATGATGCCGTCCGCAGAAGCTAAATATTGACTTAGCGACCTGTAATCAGATTCACACACATGACAGAATGGAAATAAACAGCAACATTTGCCCATGTCGCCTCTGCCGACCCTCCCACCACAACACAGGAACCCCAGCTCGCTGGGAAAAACCAGTTGCCTGGGGCTCTCAGCTCAGCCGATCTGGTAATGAGAACTTGCCTATGACGCCAAGGGGTGGGAATAAGAAAATAGGAGACATATTATGATGTATAATTAGTTGTGTGACAGTCCTGCCTCCTACCAGCTCTAAAATCAAGTTTTGGAGTGAAAGCTTTGGAGTGGGCTCCCCTTGGACTCCTAAATTTCTTCTCAAAATAGAATTTGACTTAAAAACTCAACTGGGGATTTTAAGCAAAAAAGCCGACTTTTGAAGATGAAGTGACTGAGACTACAATTTTACTGTGTACTGCAGCTGTATTTTGACCTTTTAATATGGAGTAACAAATGAGTACAAACAATTTTTATGTTGGATTCAGTGGAGTTTAGATCCTAGGTTTCTGTTTTTGACTAAAACTAATGTGTTTAAGAGATAACCTTTCTCCACATCTGTTTATAAGATCAATGTTAATCCAAGCATCTGTTTATCTGCCCGAGTCACAGTGCTGGCTCATCTTCTACAGAGAGAGAAAACATTAAGCTTGCATTCTCTGAGCTCTATAAATTAAGGCTCCAAATATAAGACCTTCATGTGGTTGGAATCTGGAGATTAAACAATGGTCGTAAATCAGGCACATCTGGGGTGCAATAAATCTGTCGTTCTATCTTTGGGCTCATCTCGCTCTGGGTCCCGTTTACCAGGATTTGAAGAGCTCACAGTGCAGATAGAGGGATCACTTTGGGAGGGGATTATCTCACGCAGTTGTCGTATTGTTCATCCATGAAAATCACTTTTTGCTATGGATCAGCATGTACTTGGAATCAAATTGTCCATGAATTTCATTACTTAGATACTTACATTTGGTTCCAAGGATTATTTTGGCTCACAACAATGGTTTTGCTTTCCACTGATCTGCAAAAAGGCACATGATTGATTCAGTGGTGACTCATCCAGCTTCATAGTTTGAACTGAAAACTTCTAGAAAGTCCCACCTTGTGTGTTATATCCTGGAATTATATGGCAACGTTTTCTTGACTCTGAATTGTGAGTGCACCAGCTGCCTTACCCAGAGGAACTACATTAGTTATCATATCTAATCATTTATGCATGAAAATAGTGTTCAGCAGTTATTTTTAACTTGCAACATCGTCATGTTTGTGCATTATTTAGGACACCAGTCATTTCCCTGGTCACACACACACACACACACACACACACACACACACACACACACACACACACACACACACACACACACACACACACACACACACACACACACACACACTTTACCACTCTTTGTGTGCTGAAATACGGCAGTCATTCCTTCAATATTATGAAGTAATGAGTTTTTATGTCCTACTCAGAACTCTATCAGATATATTATTGTATCATTATGTTGCTGAAGAAAGCAAAACTTTGATCAAGCCATAGTCACGTCTATATTTGAGTTTCACGCATAATTATCATTTCTCTCTATGTCTCCCTTGCTTATTTGCAGCAGATGTTTGGGAATTGATTCTGTATTACACACCAAGCCATCTGTTATTCATTCACTCTTTATTTGTTTAGTTTTCTATGAATTGAACACACTCAAAATGAATGTTCAGAATCTTTTATCACTTGCCAGTGGACCAAACTAATGAGGGATATGAAAGCTTTGTGCCGAGTTTTATGTTTTTAAGCACTAAAACCTTCAACCACACATTTTTGTAGCCTAAATATACATGTATGTATGACGTCATCAATCTGAAGTACTGTAGGAGGATAAATTGATGTTGAAGTCAAAATTATCTTCATTTTCCCTCATAGAGAGTTAGCTTTATAAAACGCTTTAGTTAGACCACACCAAACTGGTGTGGAGTTTTTCCAACCCATACTGTTTTTACACAAGTTCAATACTGTTCTTTTTCCAACATTCTCACAAACACTTGACTATACAAGAACAGGAACAGTTCACCATGCAGTCTGCAAATCCAAGCAACAACTCTGACTATATTAAAAGAATAAATAGTGGCCACTGTGATGTTTTATGTATCTCAAGCAAGTTTCAAGTCCCTGCAAGTGGATTTGGATGTTGTGCTGACATGAACTGAAACTACTGGCTGCCTGAAAGGTAAAGGAGAGAAAACAAGAATCTATCGTATGCTTTTGGAAAATTTACAGATTACAGCCAACTGTAGGCTTGTTTTAGACATAATTTATGTGTAAGACTAGACTTGTAAAACTTCTTAGCCTTAGCATCCGTTGTTCTCAGGTTATCTGGGTAGCTGTCTGGCAGCATTGGTGAATATTCATTGCTGTATATCTGGTGTAATGGTGGTTTGTAACAGTTTCAGTAGAAACTTAATGTGGAAATAGATTGTAAACTACTTCAGATGTTACTTTTTCCATCTAGTCGGAAGAGGAGGTTTTGAAGCAGACCCAGGTAAGATGGCGGCCATATGGTTACATTTGTGTGTGGGAATGTGTTTTGACATTTCCTCTCTATTGTTGAGATCTAAATGAACTATCCAAACGTTGCCTTTTATTTCAGTAGGAGGCTGTAATTGTCGGATGCCTGGATAAACTGTCAGCTTAGACCAATTTCTTTCGCAGCCATCTGGACCATTCACGATTTGGCCCATTAGTCCCCCTTCAATGCCTGCACATTTTTGGCCCCCCTACACAGGAGAGGAGATAGCGGCTCAGATGACGCCAAAGGTAATCACAGGAACTCAAACTAGCCCCTGCCATTGGTGCAAAGACCAGACTGATAAGTTGAACAAAATGCACATTTGAGGTTGAGGAGGAGATTTTATTCCAGGCCAGGCTAATTGCTGCTGATTGCCGGGCAGATTGGTGGATCGTTGGCTAATCAAGATGGCAGCAAATTGATTAAACCCTGGCCAGTCCTTTGAATGAGGGCCAGTTCGCTTCAAGTTAAGCCATTCATGGAAAAAAAATCAGCAGTCAGGAGAGAAACAAGATTGCTTCAAGGGAAATACGTGTCATGTTCCTATAAACTCATTGTTTGGTCTCTTTTGTGATAGCAGGGCATACAAAAGACATTATTTTTTAAATAACAAAAAGCCATTTGCTGAGTGGATTTAATAGATTTTAACCTAATGACCATATCCAATACTGAATATTGTTTTATAGACTATGTTGCATGAGCAATATTGCAACACATAACAAAATAATTCTCCTTTATATATATCCCTCATATAAAGTCTTATAAAACTATAGAATTCAAATACAATTATACCAGGAAATTTAATTTAGATCCTAACAATTTAAATGTAATCCTATAGATAGCTGTCAAGTACTTGTATAAAAGCCAAAGGAGTTTTACTGCAATAAATCCGTAGAACAACAGTTTTCAATGCATGTTGGACACTTTTTGATCAAATCTAGTGTCAAGCATCTGAAAATCCCACTAAAGATACATTGGAAGGAAGAACTATATTATTTCATTCTATACTGTGTAATATGAAATGTGCAACATCTTAATGTCCTCTTTCAGACTAGTGGTCTATTTGCATCTTTAGATTTCTCCTAAATTCATCATCAGTTAGCATTAGATAATGCATCATTTCCATATCTACACATAACATTTCAGAAAACTTACAAAATATAATCGTCTTAATAAGAGTAATCAACAGGGAAGGTTTCATGGTATGGCTATTCGTTAAAACATTTACCTAATTCAACATTTCATAATCAGCTTTAATTGAACAGTTCCTCAGTAACTGTTCCGTTACTTCCTGCTGCATCAATGCCATGAAGTTGTTGCCTACTATAACTTTTGAATATGTTAAATGTTGGTTTATGTGTTTCAGCCCTTCCTGGCTTTCCTGCTGTGGTGTCACCAGCAGAGTGTGTTAAGGCAGCTGTGGGGAAGCAGAGGTGAGCTGAAGGAGTCATAAATCCTCCTTAGTTCACTTGTTGTTTGCTTTGTGACACTTCTTCAAAGAGAACCCCTGTCTTCAAATGAACTTGTTGCCTTCAGTAACACAGGTTTGGTTTGTCCAGCTGTCTAAAGTGTTAAATGTGTTACTCTTGTATTCTTTCGAACTGTTCAAAAGATGATAAATGAGATGGCAAAACAGTGGACTCATAGTATCAGTATCAATTCCTGGAACAGACCTGATTCCCCAGAACATCAGCCTGGAGAATGTCATGTGCATCTTTTCTACATTTTCCATCTCATCTAATTCATTTCCTCTGGAGCTTTGCTCAAATGAAACTCACTTGCCTCTGGCACAGGGGATGATGTGGAGTAGTGAATGTTTACTACTGACGACTGCAACCATAACAGGGAATCCCCGGGACATTCAAACATTAATGTGGTGTTGTGATGTTTTCATCTGATTTAATTCTGTCATAAACAACATAAATATAACACCTCTCCAAAAACTCAACAAAAAGAGACAACATGGTACTTGGACATATGAGGACAAAAAAAAAATCTAAAATGAAATGATTTCGAACAAATTATGAATGAAACACAAACAAGATGTTCATAAAATTGAAGCCTGACACAACATAAAAATACTAAAATATCAGTCAAATATTCACACTCTTTTTAGCTCTGTTTTGCTCTCCAGCAATGCCAGTTGGAAATATCTTCCACTATGTTCACCAGCTAGTTGCTAACTTTGTCTCTCTACAGGTACACTGGGTTTATCTGAGTTTTTACTGAAAACAGCTGCTGCTGGAACATTGACAAAAGAGGTTGGAGTGAACCAAAATAGTCAAGTTGAGCTAAAAATGAGCTAAAAGATGACACTCAGAAGAGAACTGTAGTTATGAGTGATAATTCCTTCTTACCTTTCACATTGAAGTTACTCTCCATTATTAGGTTCAAAATATTGATTAAATAAACTGAGCTGTGGTTAATTTAATTCATAAAACCTATAAAAAAGGCCCACATTTCAGTGTACGGGCACAAATGGAGAGTACAGCCCCTTAGCTTGGATGTAAGCTTCAACTTTGAGGAGATACAAAGGATCTGTTATCCTTCTTGCTGACTTGAATACCTTACTATAGGGAAAAGGGATTTCTGTTACTGAAAGAAGATGAATGGGAAAGTATGGAGACAGAGCAGTGACCCTCTGAAAATTACATTTAGATGTCACATAAACAGATTCCTGCTTCAACCATGCTGTTTTTTTTATAGCTGCACTCCAGCTTTAGTCAACACTTGTGGTGATTTTTGTGGATTTTACCCCTCAATTTCACAATGAAGACATACAGTCGCTGGCTGAATAAATTCAATAATGCATCAAGCTGAGATTTGCCATGGATGAATTTAAATCCACCCTCTTTCCATTTGGGAAGGGCTTTCAGAGATACAATCATGTCAGAGACGGGGGACACCAAACTGTTGTTTATTCTTTAGTTTTCTCCAAGGCACTAAGAAAATGCCAACAAGGTTTCCATTGTGAAAGAACAGACGTCCTTTGTGTGCCCTGCCACTGAGTTCTGTGTTTCCATAGCCCTGTGCTCTCCACCCTCTAAATCATATAATATTCCTGAATTACAATGACATGTGCTGGATAGGGTTTCTCCTCTCTCAGACGTTTCTGTCAGAGCGTCTTAAAGTTTTGTCTTGGCCAGGAAATCTGAGCCCCGCTCCACAGGCAGCTCAGCACAATAACTGAAGACAATGGCTTTCAGTAATTTGTTGGTTTGAAGAGATCTAGTGTAAAAACCATAAAAAGTTCAAAACTTATTGAAGAGGAGCAGTTGCAATTGATTTTTTTGAATATGGAATTGGTGCCAGTATCCAACATGGATTTGATCATTCAATCAAAATAACAAGACAGAGTCTACAGCCACGCTAGCGGCTGGGGTCAGCGGTGCTTTGAGCTAAATGCTATCATCAGCGTGCTTACGATAACGATGCTAACATGCTGATGTTTAGCAGCTATAATGTTTACCTTCTTAGTTTAGCGCATTAGCATGCCAGCATTTGCTAATTAGCACTAAACACAAAGTGCAACTGAGGCTAATGGGAATGGCATTAGTCTTGCATTTAGAGATAAACCAAAGTTTACTAAACCCCAAATTTCATGACAATCTACCAAACAGTTGGTGGCCGTAGACAAGAAGTCAGAGGATCACCAAAGTCAGTAAGATTTCAATCAGCCAATGGGCAGATATGCCATGCCTTGAAGCATGCCACTTTTCACAATTTCTAGAACACGATGTGTTTCTGGGAAATGCATGTGCACATCTCTGTGCTTCTGGGTTTGGCCTGCCTGCAATTGCTGTGCATTAATATTGACAGAAATTCTGTTGAAATTTTCTCTCCTCCTTTTACTTTCTCCCTCCTTCATTCTCTCTGCAGCTCTCCCTTAACTCCCTGCTCTCCTCTTCTCTCATTGGCTGTCATAGACATGTCTGTGGTTCTGTGGGATCCTCCCATGTAAACAGGCATGTTTTACCGCCAGCAGACTGCCAAAACCCCTCAATTTGTCACTTCCCCAAGTCAGTTAGTGTTTTGTGGCTTGCAAGGTGCTAGCAAAGGTACTTCAGAGGAAACCTCAGGCAGAGTGAGGCCAGAGATGGAAGAGATGTGGTCGGTGGCTTGCGCTGTTTTCTAGGTGTGCTGAAAGTACAAACCACCAGGCTGCCTCCAAAAGAAACCAATACAACCTTCATCTGTTTACACTTCAGACTATGTTTTAGCTTGACAGATGTTACTTCTTAGCGAATTAGACCATCAGGTCGTCATATTACTCGCAGTGAAGCTAAACTGTGTAACCGATGGTCACTGGCAGGCTCTGCACATCCAGAAGTTGGCATCTGCCTGGTCTGAACCACAAACCCACCATTCATTAGCAGCACATGGCCGTCGAAGGTTAATATACAAAGTGCAGAAGTTGAACACTGTCTTATGCAATCTGGCAGTTCATATGCTTCAGCACAAAAATCAGTTTAACAAAAGAGTGTAATGAGTAATCACACAAATCTCACACTGCTACATGAGAGAATTTATTATAAAATGTCCCTTTTTAAACACGTTTGCTTTCTAAATGTCAGCTGTCAATCCTCATACTCATAATACTCATCGTGATAGTGAATGTCAATTAACATTCACTAATATATAGTGTACCTGTTTTGAGATTTCATGACCCCAAACTTCACAACATACAAGTAGTCAGGAGTCATTTGATTTTCACTCAGCCTACTAGACTAACTTTATTATTCACTCATTCACTGGTTTCAACTTTAAGATGTGGATATTTGCCTTTTTTTTTAGTATTCCATGACTCTCTTTTGGTTTTAGACTGTTAGAAGTTGGAGAACAAACAATGAATATATGAATCAAGAAAATAATCTGTATATTAATAATCGTTTTTTGCAGCATTAGTCATGACATTTTACAAGCTATTCTCACAGCCAGAATCAAAAGAGTCATTGAAAAATAATTCCTTTTGAATCCAGTTTATAATTTGCACACAAAAACATTTGCAGCATGTACCTACAGCCTGAAAATGAGATTAGCATACATGTGGGGAACAAAAGAGAAGAGATAAATGGTTCGAGAGATTGTATAGCGCTGGAGCTTAACAAATCCGCAGCGTTTTACTGACGAAGCTGCTATTGGAACCCATCCCGATAGTTCCCGATAAACCTGACTAACAAAACAAAAAGTAATCTAAGCCAAACACAGTCTGCACTGACTGTAACTAAACTTATAAATCATTTTGAGGGCTGCTACATAGAAGCTGTTACAGCCCCCTGACAAATGAACCAGTATAGTTATTCCTGTATGATTCTGTCAAGTTCTCGAGACATCAGACGGATGGATACACTTGCTGTTAAGAGGATCAAATCGGTCACATTACAGAACTGACTCTCCCACCATCAGGTTTCTTTGCCAGCTTTTAAAATGCAGAGCATGTTCATGATATTATGATATATTGGTGTGTATTGAGAGATTTCAGCAGCCCTTGTTGGACAGCTTAGCGACTCAAGTGTCAGTGGTTTTGTGGGTGTTGGTTCAGTGTCGGTACAGAACCAAAAGCTCATATGAAAATACTTTCAGATGGGATTTAGTTGACAAAGACGCACACTTGCTTTTGTCCTCTGTGCATATGTGCACACATGCAGATGTGCACAGCCCGCCCCCACACAACACACTCACACTCGCCCACACACTTCTCCCATTACTTGTCTGTTGTCTTTCCACAGCTCATGTTTACCAGATGCACCAAGAAACAGATGAGACAGAGTGACACAGACAGAAAGCGGAGAGAGAGAGAGAGAGAGAGAGAGAGAGAGAGAGAGACTAAATCTAAACCATGAGGAGTGAAAAAGTAAAAGAAGATACAGACGGAGCGGGACAGAGATGAGTGTGATGATTTTCACACCTGCAAGGTGAAGGAGTGGAGGGGTCAAGGGGATTCAAGTGGGGGAGGAAAAGGGAGGAAAATCTCTTTTGGCCAAGCTGAAGAAAGCACATGCTGGCCTCCCGCTAATAATATCTGTGTTAACCATGAGCCCGGCCTGAACAGCTCTCACTCTCTTCACTCCTGTCGCTTCACACACTCTTTCTCACACTCTCACACACACACCATCTGCTCTCTGCTCTGTCGCCTTGCATTTCCTCCTCTTTCTTTTTCCTTTTTTGTAAGCCAAGTGTTGCACTCACTCTGCCTCTCTCTCTCTCTCTCTCTCTCTCGCTCATGCTGTTTGGGGAGCATCCTTATATCACAAGTTGGTTGATAATTTAATTAGCGCTGAAAAGACTGGTCAATTAATTGATTATTCCAACAACATAACATGAATCTGCAACTATTTTGATAGTCAGTGAATCATTTGAATTTATTTTTCAAGCAAAAATGAAAAACATTCCCTCACTACAGCTTTTCAGTTGTGAGGATTTGCTGCTTTTCTTTGTCATACTTAAAGGGTTATGGATTATTGGTTGACTAATCAGCCAATTGTCATGGTCATTTTTCACTCTTCTCTGATTTTATGGACCAAATAATTCAATTAATCAAGAAGATTTTCAGCAGATAAATTCATAATGAAACAAATTGATAGTTGCAGTCATAAATTCACTACAATCATTCATTATCTTTTCGTGGATTCATATTCTGATGATGTGATGACATCATGTATATCAGCTATTTAAAGCAAATTTGGGTCAAAACTAACTAAGTGACTTATGATCTTTCTTGTCTTACATGTGAAAAGTCAACGCATTAAAAAATGTAATGAATCAACTGTTCTTTTTCAAGGAGAAAGAAAAAAAGAAAAAAAGAAAGAAAAGAAAACCCTGGTTCCAGGTTCTCAATTTGAAGATTTTATGGTTTTCTTTGTCCCATATGATATTAAACATCTTTAGTTACTGGACCATTGGACAAACACAAAAATATATTTTAAGATATCATCTTGGGTTCTGGGAAACTTAAAGGCATTTCTTTTTACTATTTTTTGGCATTTTACAATCAACTGATTTCCCTAGATATACCTGTATGTTGATATTGTAAAGAATGTCATTAATTTCAACCATATCTCCCAGTCCTACTTACACATAACTTTTTCTTGAGTCATGTGTCTTCATGTGTCTTTCCACCTTGCAACTGTACCTGAAAATATGTCCCACTCTCCTTCCCTTCCACTCAGCCTTCTACAGGGGCACAAGGTCAAACCAGAACAGAAAAAGCCCAGGAGCCTCCTGGAGATATCTGGAGAATGCAGAACATGGCCGACAAATGAAGACACAGCTGCGCTCGTCTGAGAGCTCCCAGTCTCTCAGGAACGTGGAGTTATGAGGCTGCTCACACACGACTCTGTTTGCTTAGTCTCTGACACGGAAAGACAACCAACACGAGAGATGGGAAGAGAGAGAGAAAGGGAAGAAAAAGGAGGAGAGGGGTGAGACGAGAGCGGGTGGGAGAAAGACTGATGGTATAGTGGAGAGATCAAAGTTAGCACAAAGACAGATCTCATAAAGAAAGAGTAATACCAGGAAGATATTGGAAGGACCGTGCTGTTACTGGAATACTAACACCCTGCAGGCCCCCCAACACATGATCAGTCCAGACTGCTTTCACAACAAGTGGAAGTCAGACATTTGTTAAAGTGATATGTCGCTTTAGAGAAACATTAACAAACACAAACATCAGCAGCTTTTATTAATAGTGATCTGTGGCTAGAAGGGAGACAGTCCAATTACAAAAACTGCATTTTAAAGTGAAAACCTGTTTCCCAAATTCTTTGACAGTATTTCCAAACAAAGGATCCATTTTATTCAGCAAGTGTAACTTTAGGAAATGTCAAAGTGAACATTATATCTTATATCTTAAATATATATATATATATATATATATATATATATATATATATATATATATATTGGGGGGGGTTGCCTTTATTAGATAGGACAGCTCAAGATAGACAGGAAAGGGGGAGAGAGAACGCAGCAAAGGGCCACAGGTCAGACACATTGCCGCTGTAGCAAGAACTCAGCCTTGGTACATGGGCCACCAGGTTCACCAGGTGTGCTAACAGGGTGCCCAAAGTGAACATCTGTTTTCAGAATGAATCAGTTTATATCCTTAAATCAGAACAAACTGAAACTTTTCTTTTCAGTGGCCAGTCACAGTCTGGTGCAGCCTTTTTAAGATATTATTTTATGTTTTTCCAAAGGGTGTGACTCACTTGGAAGCAAAATGGGGAAAAATGTGCTCCCATTCCTACATTTTATTATATAATTTTATAGATGTTACTGTTCTGTAACCAGGTTCCAAACTTGGTTTCTGCCTGAGAACTGTAAGATTCAAGCAGTATTTGGCCTGCTTTACTTATTTACAGCAAATCAGGTATATATTTGCATTACTGGTGAAGTATGCTGATATATTTTAGGTATACTTTCTTTCAAAACAACAGCTCTTATAATTATCTTATCTTAAAGTCACATTGGTAACAATAAATGCATGTGTGATGTTAACAGTGATAATTACCTCTCAAGTAGGGCTGAAACGATTATTTTCATCTGTAGATTATTATCTCAAGAAATCAATTAACGGTTTGGTTTATGAAATGTCACTATCTAGTAAAATGTCTGTTATTTTTTCCCACAGTCCAGAGTGATGTCTGACCGGGGTCTGCAGATATTCAGTTTTTAAATAAAAGCAGTAAATGTTTTGCTTGCAAAAACACTAAAATGATAAATTGATCATAAAAACAGTTTCTGATTAATTATTTTATGTCGATCAATTCATCAAAATAAGTTGATTCTAAATTGTAAAAGGACCTGAATGGCATCTTAGAAGGTATAAAAACACAAAAAAGAATCTAAAACACTAGTAGGCTTTGGAAAATGACTCAGAGGAACGTAAACCATACGTGATTTGCAGTAAATAAACTACAACGTGCAAAAACACTGACCTTTGTCATTGCAGAATGACACAGCACACACACCAAAACTTCATCCAAAAGGTGTCAGTCATTGCTCCTGGTTGGTGGCCCACTGATGTCAATCTCAGAACTAAACCACACACACACACACACACACACACACACACACACACACACACACACACACACACACACACACACACACACACACACACACACAGTTGAAACAGCTGGCCAAGCCAAACCTGTATCAATGAAGGCAACAAGTTCATTTGAAGACAGGGGTTCTCTTTGAAGTCGTGTCACTCGGTCAGTGAGCCAACACTATTGTGAGCTGAGGAAGATTTACGACCTCTCCAGCTCACCTCTGCTTTCCCACAGCTGCTTTAACACTATCTGATAAAAAGCTCACATAAACGCCAGGACCACCACTTTTTAATGTAGTAACTGTGATGCGTTATACAATCATTAAAAAATAATGTACTAGCTTTGTTTGACTAAATTTATACCTACATATGTACCTACCAGTAGTAAAACTACAACAATCAGCTTTCTTTTTGTCTAATGCAGGTTTGGTTTAAATATTAAATCTGACTTTACTGAGTATAGTATAAGTTATGACTTTAAATCCTGATGACAAACATGCTATGACCACCTCTCATCAAGTATTAGAGGGAGACTTAAGCTTTAAATTCAGGGTGAGGCTGTCACAGCCCAATCAGCCAGTCAACTGGTTCCCCCTGCTGGCCATGTGCAGGTACTGACCTATAAGCTATATAAAAAATAAATCTGAATATTTACCCAGATAATTATAAATGTAACTATAAGTAATGTATATAGAATTTTATTTCTCATTTGTGATACATCTGTCTGTGTCATTTACAGAATGGCTGGTTGAACTATTAAGACGTCATTGATTGTTGTAGTTAATGTCAGTGTGTAGACATTCATTAAAAATAGAGACGAGAAAGAGAAAATTTAGGTCAGTAAGAGATTCATAAGATGATAAAAATCCGTTTATTGTCCAGCCCTATTTTGTGTGTCATATTTTTTGTCATTTAAGTAATGTATAATGTGCATTTACACTACAAATGTTTGGAACTGAAGCGATTATATTCAATCAATTACTTCATTGACAACCATTTTGATAATCAATTCATTGTTTAAGTAATATTTTAAGCAAAAACATTACAGATTCTGTAGATTTGCTTAGTAAATGAAAGGATTTGCTGTTTTTCTTTGACTAATGTGATGTAAATTAAATATCTTTGAGCTTTGGACCGTTGAAATAAGCAACGTAGAGAGGTCACCTTGATTTTCAGACATTTTATAAAGTAAATCATTCATTGAAAAAATAACTGGTAGATTAATAGATAATGAAAATAACCATTGCATTCATATTCAAATACATTCAAATGTCTATTAGCACAGTTCCTTACTTTAACAGCTGGCTGAGTAATGCTTCTTCCCCTCTGCTCTCTGCAGCTACGCCACATAAACAGGTTTTAAAGCCCTTTAGAGCGCCACCATTATTTCTGTTAAAAAAAACAAAAAACATATTCTCACTGCATTCAGTCTAAATTATTACAACAATTGAGCTGCACTTAAAGGCCATTCTTTATGTTAGAGCTCAGGCTGCCAGGTTGAAACTAGAGCATCTGTCTCCTATGGCTACGAAGAAACTAGTGGAGTCTAAGCCTAAGAAGTAATGCCACTATTACACCACTCTAATGTGTCTGCTCCTTCTTGGCTCCCTGATGGGGGAATAACTGTCCTACTGTGATCAGAACAGCAGCCGCTTCCTTCCTAAGAAGTCATCTTTTCAACTATTACCTCATGTCACCTTGAAACAATCAGATACCCTCTCTACTTTTAACTCAAACGTTTCCATAAACCTCCTCACAGCTCCTAAAGCTCTATACTGAGGTCATGGGAATATTGTAAGATAAATATAATAAATATTGCCTTGGCAATTGTAATACTTTTAATTGTTTGGCTCTGAATTTGGCAAAGTAGTAACAAAAGCTTGTCCTGATGTTGTGCTGATTATGTGGTACAGCATCAGTTTAAAGCCCTGAAGCATGAAAGCACTGGAAGACTGTGAAGTACACCAATAAATAGACTGAATTCAAACTTCTGGGAGCAGTTTGGAGAAAATTACATCCATGCATAATCCCCCTAACTAAAAGCAGAATTACATAGGTAGAGAAGGCATCTGATATTTAAGAAGTGGACTGTGGTATGTGTAAAGTAAAAGAAATACAAGAAAATAAAGAAGTTAAAATTCAGGATAACAGGAGAGATGGTGGGAGCCCAAATTGCTTGTCCTTCACATTTTCAGTACTAAGCTATTTATGAAAATGTGTCTGCACCTGTGGAAAATAAGTGCCACACTGCATGAGTCATCCTCCTGACTGAAGTGTTTGTCTTTCATCTGTTGCAGAAATGTAACACAAGATTGGACATATTAAAAGTTTCTTCAGAACATCTCACTTCGAGCCGGCAATAAATCATATAACACCATGTAAAGTAGTATTCTAAAGGAATGTACACTATGTTGTGATTACACTGGGGCAGCAACTAATTGTTATTTTGATTATTGATTAAGCTGTCAAATATTTTCTCAATTTATTAAATAATTTAGTCTATAAAAACATTAGAAAATAGTGAAAAATGTCCATCCCAGTCTCCCAGAGTCAAAGAGGATGTATTGTTTCATCCAACCAACAGTCCAAAGCCCAAATATATTACAATTAAAATCCTAACATTGGAGAAGCTGTAAAATATGTTTTTCTTTATAAATGATTAATTGATCATGAAAATAGTTGCAGAATGATTCTCTGTCGATCAACCAATTGATTAATCAGCAAAAGTTGCAGCTCTTAATTATACACACCCTGTTTTTAATTACAGTCGCAATAGAAGATAAGGAGACACTATTAATTAACTGACAAGTATTGTTGATTAATGCAATCAAATACAGCTCTTCAGTTATACAATCTACTTTTATGAGTTTCTGTTGACACTGTAGAAGTATTACTAAAATGATATGTTTCAGCATTAAGCTCATCATTGGTGATAATGTTGTACTGGACTGCACTAGTGAGCTGTGTTTCTAATATCTCATGTATGTAAACTGGAAGGACAGAACATTAGAAACACCTCTCAATATAATGTAGTCCAGCACAAAACCACCTTTATATATGATCTCAGTAATCATTTAATTTATACAGTTTCTGACAATGTCACCAAAAACTGAGATGAAACTGTGATTTGTAAAGAAACATGTCAAAACAGTTGTATTGAATTGCATTACACTATACAGGTGTACAGCCTAAGTACTAGCATGCTGAGTTATTATATTGTGGCTGAATGTAGCTGATTATTCAAGATCAAGTAGAGCACTTTTTCTCCCCCAAACAAGAGAACATGCATTTATGGTGCTGATAGAGTAGAGACTTTCAGCTTTGGCAAAGACTAAACATAGCTTCAGAACAGTGTATTATCAATAGTTTCAGGCTTATGAGTCATCAAACCTCCTGCCAACATCCACAGCACACCTGTCTCTCCAGACTCATGACACAAATGTAACATCTACAAAAAACCCACATCCTGTGAAAATTAGAGCTCAGTTTTTAAAAACATGCATAACTTCTTACACAAAAACGCAAACAAACAAAGCCAAAGCAAAACTGGGGTCTCAAAATTGCTATGTTTGTAACCATGAAATTACAAGGTAACATTATAGTTTATACAGCTATAAAAACATAATTATGCACTGTGGCTTTATGAATACTGCGGTTTTCAAAATTAGGTCTCTTAGAAAAGCTAAATACCTTTCTGTTAATTTGTTCCCTTTTCCAGGCCTTTGATTTGGCCACTGTGGTGAGATAAACGTTTATAAATCACGGGGTTAGCAACTGAGACACTTTCTGCGAGCACACAAGTGTGTCGGGCCAGAAAGAATATGGTTTTGATTTGCAGTGCATGCCAACGCTCCAGCCAATGCTAATCACCAGGGAAAGCTTGTGAAAACCATGATGGATTTCGCAGACAGGGTTTTTTAGCCCGAGGTTTCATCACAAATCCATTTAAGCTTTTATGTAATTTGGTTAAATATACAGAATCCTTTTTGTCTTTTATGTGTCCATTTTAGAGCCACTAGCCTTGCTGGAAAGTATGATATAGAAGGGGGAATTCCCATTGAAATGGACTTATTTTATGAAGCTTAAACTCCAATATGTGTGTGTGTGTGTGTGTGTGTGTGTGTGTGTGTGTGTGTGTGTGTGTGTGTGTGTGTGTGTGTGTGTGTGTGTGTGCGCGTGCGTAAATGAAAGAATGGGAGTGATGCTGAGTGGACAGAAGGTAAAGCTAGACAATGTTAGAGTGTGTGGTATATAGAGCTCTGTTGGCACCAGTATAACTCCAGTCCTGACTCGTGTCCAATCCAATTTCAGTTAACAGAAGAAAAAAAAAAATGATCTGCTGAAAAACAAAATGTCAGCCAGACAATATAGGAAGTGACAGGCCCTTCCAGTCTGCTGAGCTTAATGAGAAAGACAACGGAAAGACTGATGCTGTTAATGAGACCAAAGAGTCAGGTTTTCTGACCTGTGATGATTCCTGAGTATTTGGGGTCTTATCCAGGATTCCACAGATCTCTTTATGGTTAAATTCACACCACACACCTTGCAGAACTGTCTCACTGTGTGCATATCTGAAAATTTAGGATGTGGAAAGCTTCATTCAGTTCTCTATTTGTTTCCGTCTCAGAATATGCCACTGAAGTCTGACTAAACGGAAGCATCTACTCTATACCACAGACAATTATGACCATAGTCTAAACTGCTGCCTTTTGAGATTGAAACAATTTTGGTGCATTTTGGAGGATACATCTTTTGTTTGGGAGATCTGCCTTGGATCAATGGGAGACTGAATGATTTTCTTTAATCATGCTCTTATTTCACAACTCATAAAGATTGGGATATAACAATAATAATAACCATAATTATTTGTTAGGGCACTTTTCAAACGAGAGGCACAACGAGCTTTACTGTGTTACAATGCCAAAAGAAAATGATATTAACAGTGTTTAAGACAGCTGTATCAGATAAAAGCAACAAACAGTTATATACAATATAGTTGGTAGTCTTTGTTTTGGTTCACATACTATTTTTGAAGTATAATTGCAGCTTTATAGAGACTGCACTTCCCTATTCATTAAAACATAGCAAATATTTGAAAGTGTCTGACTGCACCCATGGGTGATTCCAATCCCCGGTGACAGGGACCCTGCAGGAGATCGCGAGATGAGGGGAACTGGGACCATCCCACTGACAGCCTTCTGTGGGGGATCATAACTTCAGCAGTGGTGTAGTGGTCAGAAACCGTACAAAATAGTACTGTCGCCCTGCCTGTTTTTCCACCGCTCGCTTCACCGAAAGCCCTTCTGCACAACGTATGAGTTGAAAAGGCATGTTGTTGTCACGTAAGGGCCCTGATCATGTTGCACAGACATTTTAATTGCATTTTGTGTCTGTTAAGAGGAGCAAAAGGCACTCTTTAGGATATGCCCCCAAAAAGTGTATTATAACTAACTGGGAGCTCTGGCCATTAGCTGCAGGAACTCCAGTTTGCTAGCACCAATTCTGGTCGTTCTTTTTCCTATGGACAGTACTCGGTGACCTCTAGTGATCAAGACTAGGGTAAAAATCTGCCGAAGTTCCCCTGCTGCTTGAAGTAAGGATCACATTAACATTAGCCACAGAAGAGGTTATACTACAGGGTGAGACAACATCATAATTATGCATTTTGAGTGAACTATTCCTTATTCCTTATTTAATCCACATATGAAAATTGGAACTATTCTCTCACTTTGAAAGTATGGACCAGTAGTTTATTTTGTAAACTGCCATGTTGAACAGCTGATTTACACTGTAGGCCAGAATGTCCCATCATTATAAAATTAATATTATTTTTCAAGGGGCAGTTTGCAAATTTACTAGTTCAACAAAGGCCTAACGCATTAAGGGGAGATGAGAGGGGATTTTGGTGGGTATGCACCATGCCAACTGCGAAATAAGTAGGTATACGCTGTCTTACCCTGCACTACATCACTGAACCTAAGCCTCCGTCATATCAGCTATCACTGCTGGTTAGATATTTATTGTGATCGTGTATTTACTGTGGTAAAACTGCATTCCCCTATAGCAAAATAATAATAATTTTAGTCAGCAGATATAATTTTGCATTTTTTAGGCATTTTGAAGTTTCTACTTTTTGCTTCCATCTTGGGATTTCATTTATGTGAGTAGAAAGATTTTTTTTCACTTACTAGAAAAATAGCAGTATTACTCCCAAATACACGTTTAATTTGTTCCTGCATGGCGCAGTCACAGCCACAAAAAAGTGAGTGAAGAAAAGAAAACAAATGGGGAAACAAAACACTGAAATGTACCAATTTGGCAAGTAATGTGGTAAACACTACCAATATGGACCACAAGCAAAGAAGCAAAATCACTAACGACTAGATGCTGGCTCTAAAACTCCTCTCACTTCAGAATTCAAAATTCTCTCTTAAAACATGACGTTTCTTGGTGCTTTCACCATGTTACAGTTCGGTAAGCCAACTCATGTAAAGACGTTATTTGCTGTGAATGATTTCTGACATCATCATTCAAAATCTCCCCTCAAAGTAAACGTAGACACAGAGATAGTGTAGTGTAGTGTGAGCTAATGAAATGAGATCTGAGCAGCAGAAGCAGCAAGGGTTTGCAGCAGTGTTACATCAGAGCATGGAGATAAGCCGGGCAGTAGCATCAAAGCTGAGCAAAAATATATCTTGCATGCAGCAAATAATTATCAACATGTTATGCACGTTTAAACTCACGTAATCGTGACACGCAGCAGCTAATGCTCTGTGATTTAACGTCTTATGTATGCAGCAGATGACAGATGAGTGTGGCTGAATGTAGCAAAACAGAGCAGAAGATTAGAAGTATAGATATCAACAAAGTAAAGAAACATACATGAACTCATTTTTTTTGTTGAAATATTTTCTAATGCTTATCTAAATATATAAAGTGTGTTAACCCAACACAGTGTGAGTGTGTCTACCCATCCAGTGTGTGAGAAAGGCCGCATTTAGTTTTCTTTTAAGGCCAGTATTACAGGAAAAATAATACTGTGACTGGATTGTATGCAAGAAAAAATATTCACATTTGTAAAAACCAAAATTAGAGACCCATGTGAGTCTGCGGGTAACCTCCAAAAACCAACATCATGCCACAAAATCAAACAAAACTCAAACATGCATTCATCTATTCTGTGAACAACTTATCCTATTCAGAGTCCTACACTCCAACATGGAGATTCACCACTCAGTAAAGCAATAGCATGCAGTTGCCAAACAACCAAAGCGAGAACAATCCCTACCCCAAGAAATTAATTCCCCATGAATAAATGCACTGCCAATGAAAATGCAGCACACAGGCAGCAGCATGAAAGCAGAAATTAGCAGCCAGCTGATGCCAAGAAATTGAACACCCAAACAGCAGCAGCCCCGTATAGTTTATAAATATTGTCCTGTCAAGGCCGCAAAAACTGACTGAACAGAGTTTGCACATTAACACACAGGCAGAAAATTCTTACCTTGGACAGGTGAAGCAGCTGTTCTTTAGTGTCTGAGAAGGAAGGGAAGGAGTGTGACCCAAAGGTGCTGCAGGTGAGGATACTCGATCTGAACTCCACCTGTGCGCCTAACACGATGCGTGGCCCTCAAACAGAGTGACAAACATGGTGCAAATACGTTATTTTGCCTTCCATAATCGACGGGATCGGACTGTTGTTAGGTTAACCTGCTAATGAAACGCTGTTTAGTTACTGATAATTGTTTTTAGCACGCGTTTTGCAACTGAGCAATGCAGCAGCAACGCAACCAGCGCTCAAACAGCCTGCCATGCAAAGGTGAAGGGGTGCGTTGGATATGTGTTACAGTGAGTAGAGTTTGTCGTGTGTGTACTTAATTGCAATTGTCAGTAGGCTGCTAGCTCGCACACTGTTCTCCAGTCGATGGGTAACAGCTATTGATGCCGTGTACATTTTAATAAATAAAAGTCAGGAAGATTATTTTGTATTTCTAGCCATAAGGAATGTATATCATTGAAATAATTTTCTCTCTCAGACCCAGGGTAGAACATAGACAATAAATAAAACATAGACAAGAGAAGACAAAAATAGAAAATGTCTGGGTGGACTAAAGAGTTAGAATATGAAAATGTTGTTCATTTCTAAAGTTTTCCTGCTGGAGATGTCCCCTACTTCCCTGTAAAGTCCATTCTCCCCTTCAGGTTTCTATCACACTTGTATAAGTTGCATACTGGACCAGGAATGTGAAAACATCCTTCTAGTGTCAAACAAACATCATTCTGCACAGTGGTGCTCCAACATTCAACTGTAGGAACAAGAAGAAAAACATATTTTTGAGTGGAGGGAGACTTTAAATAAAGTGTATGAGGCGAAGTAAAAAATATAAGATAAGATATACATACATAAATACAGATGTAAAAAGTGTGTGACTAACATGGCTGGGGGATGAAACTGTAGCACCTCCTGGTGGTGTTGAACTTTATACAATTTAGTCATCAGTAGTCTCCAAGTGAAGTGGGTTGGAAAGAGTCATGTAAGGCCTTTCACAAGCATGGACGATAAATAATAATCAATAATGTCATTTATCTTTGGTCGATAAATTGTGGCTAGTTATACAGTACAGAAGGAAAAATATATTTGAATGTACTGTAGTCTGGGACTGTTGTTTTGCTTGTTTTTCAGTTGCCCCCCCCAGGCCTACTCACACTTGCTCCATCAATCACATCATGAAACTTTACTAAATATCTCAAGTGAGCCAGTATGATTACAAATATTCGCCTGTTTGAAATCGATATGGAGACGGAGGTTAGGGTTAGCGGAGTTGAGGGTTGCAACCAGCTGTGCAAACACAATCCGGATGATTTATGAACCCACCTGTGGGTTGCTAATGGTCCAAAATGGCACTGGAGTCTCTGCAGCTCTGGAACCACGACCCGCTGATTAACCGCTGCAACACAGACTGATAAATGTATAGTACAAAGAGAAAGGTAGGTGGTCTGACAGACAGATAGAGACAGTTCCTGGATTTTTTTCTTCCATTTTAATCATCTATTATCATTTTTTAGCACTTTGTATACCCCCATGAAACTACAACTATATACATGCATATACACTTCGTTTGGTATCTGGCAGCAACCTCTGCACTACAATAATATTTTGCAGTGAGTGCCTTTGCGTGTGTATATATAACAGAGAGGAGAAGGAAAGATGAAGAGATAGATAAAGCATGAGTGTGTGTGCATGCAAAGGGAAGAGTGAACAGAGGGCATGCAAATCCACAGCTGGAGCTGAACTAAAATGTGTAGTTGTTCTTGAGCTCTTCTTCTTAAGTCAAAGGATTTTGGAGACAACATCTCAGCAGAAGAAACCCCCCAATGAAAACACACCATATTTGGTTAAGTGGTATTAATGAGGCCCTTCAGGTGGTAGGTTTCAACCACAGGGAAAAGCACACAATCTTAGCTTTAATGGCTGCCACTGTTACCAGTCTCAACTTAATTACAACATCTGGGGGTTATTTAAAGAGCAGAATGTGTTAGCCTCATAACATAATAATTATACCTCTGGCAATCACTGATACGGTTAATCAAAATAATTTTATTTAGCAGTGAATGTTAATGTTGCAAATTCAAAACAATATCAGAGGCCTGACTTTTTAACTTGGATGATCTAATATGTAGGAAAAAACAAAAGTAATAATCAATAATATGTAGAAAAGATGTGCATAAACAAGACAAACAAACATAAATACACAATAGATAGCAGAATGGGGTTATAATTGAATTCAATGTTGCTGGAATGTTTATAACAAAGAGGCAGATAAGTGCATGAGTTAATTTTAAAGAGGGAAATTCTTAACAAGTTTATCACAATTTCAGTGTGGTATAGATAAATACATCAGCTGCATGAAAGCATAATAATACAATTGTAAAACAAACACTCCAAAACCAAAGAAATTCAGCCGCTATTAGGACTTAATTCACAGTCGATACCAATGAAAATACTGCACAACAATCACACACAATATCTACTGAGAAATACAAAATTCAATGGTGCAAATACATAAAAGGACCATGTGATGGCAGAATGGGACCATGAGTGATTCAATGCTGCTGGGAGGTTTTTCTGTAATAGCAACTGCTGCCTTTGTTGCAACCTGTTGATCATGGAGTGTTTTAAAATCCAGTAATACCCCAGAGAATAGCTGACTTTGGGTCTAACAACAGGTCTGTCTCTGAATCTGTACATCCATCTCCACAAGGGTTGTAATTCCATCTCTTTCCAGTCATTGTTTATGTGTCTATATCACACCCATCTTGTGTGGGTCAGACAGCCATTTCAAGAGCAATGCATTCTTGACAGTCAAGGCAAAAACTTCCAAGACCATCTCTAAGGCCAAAGTTCATTGTCAATGCCATGAGGAGAAAACTTTTAACAAGCTCTAAAAAGAGCACTCGTTTAGAACAATTTGATTACTTTTTCTTGTCAAGCACAGATACATTTTTTTAAAGATTTGCTCAGTGTGCATGTGTGTAAACTCTCATGTGATTCCTCAGTTTAGTGATGGTTATGAACCCTTTTCCACAGACGCTGCATTTGTACGGTCTCTCCCCCGTATGGATCCTAATGTGTATTTTTAAGTCTGTACTTTGGGCAAAACAGTTTCCACAAGTGTCACACTTATACGGTTTTTCACCTGTGTGGGTTCTAATGTGCTTCTTCAAAGTCGTGCTCAGTGTGAATCCTTTGCTACATTGAGGGCATTTGTAAGGCTTTTCGCCTGTATGCATGCGGATGTGGTTCTTCAACGACGAGGAGTCTGTAAACTCCTTCCCGCAGTGGCTGCAAGTGTAAGGCTTCTCACCTGTGTGAATCCTCATGTGCTTCTTCACATTGGCGCCACAGCTGAATTTTTTCCCGCAGATTTCACAAGCGTACGGCTTCTCACCCGTGTGAGTTCTCATGTGTTTAGTTACCGCACTCCCCTGGGCGAACAGTTTCCCACATGAGCCACATTTAAAAGGCTTTTCTCCGGTGTGAGTTTTCGTGTGCCGTTTCAAGGTCGACTTCTGGATGAACATTCTTCCACAGTAGCTGCATTTAAAAGGCTTTTCACCTGTGTGAATTCTCATGTGAACTTTCAAGTTTTTCAAGTAAGAAAAAGGTTTGCTGCAGTCATCACACTTGTAAGGTTTGTTTTTAGGGTTTGGCTCATCAGCTGATCTTGGATCAACATCCATATTTTTCTTCTTTGGTATTGTCTCACTGATTATAACTGATGTTGCAGTCCTTGGGTTATTATTTGGTTTTGGCTCAGGATTTGTTGTTGATGGGTTGCCAGAGTTCTTCTTTGGCTTTGGCTCAGAAATAGTTGTTGGTGATGTTTTCTCTGCATCATGTTTCTTCTTTGGTTTAAGCTCAGTATTTGGAATTGATGGGTTCCCAGAATTCTTCTTCTTTGGTTTTGGCTCAGAATTTGTTGTTGATGGGTTCCCGGAGTTCTTCTTCTTTGGCTTTTGCTCAGAATTTGTTGTTGGCGGTGTTTTCTCTGCACCATGTTTCTTCTTTGGTTTAGGCGCAGTTTTTGTCATTGGTGCTGCGTCTCCATGTTTTTCTCTCCTGTGGTTCTGGTTATCTGCTACACGAGAAGTGTCAGAGAGGAGCCGCTGGTTACTGTTCAGTCCTGATACTCCAGAGTTTGTCCTGTCACATTCAGATCTCACCCATTCTATACGGATTTTGTCAAGAGGATCATCCTCTGCTGTATTCTGTTGAGTGTGTTCAGGATGTAAAAGCACAGATTGGTTATTGAGTTCAGTTTGATCACAACTGTGTCTCAACATAAAGGTATCAGTCTCCAGCTTCAGTACAAGCTGCGCTCCCTCCTTAATGGTGAAGAGATGCTCCTTTTCTTCTTTAATCTGCAGAGGCTCTGGGTTCAGACTGGAGTTCCTCTCCTGCTTACAGAGCTTCTGGTTAAGAAGAAATCCCTTTTCTTCCTTACAGACATGTTGCTGTGGGAGCTCTGAATGGACAAAGCAAGGAACATCAGAATTGTTTTTTCTCCTCTATAAAGCACTGTGTAGCTTTATTTAGAAATATACTATAAGATAACTTATGGTGTATGACTTATGACTCGGTATTTAACTACTGTGACAGTACAGAAGTACCAGTAGTCTGTAGACAGCTTAACAAATCAGAAGTAAAATATAGAAGTCAATATACGGTCCACTACATCTTAAGTTATCCTTTAGAGACTGTGCAGAAATTACTGGGCTGGGGTCCGAAATGGTATGGTTTTGCCATAAGTTATACGTTTTCCTTTGGCTGAGGAGCAGGTAGTCTGACTTTTTTGGGGGCCTTTCATTAATTTCCTTCCCAGTTCAGATTTATATTTTACACTGAAGTCCTGTATTTTGCCATATGCAGTTTTTTTTTTCTGTATGAAGGCTTTATTTTTTCCTGTCATGTTCAAATTGTAGCAAATGCCAATATGTCTGTTTTAGAAACAAAGATGCAGATCGATCTTTACAGTTATTAGTAATAAGATAAGATGTAACTGTATTTATCCCGAGGGGGACAGTTGCAGTAGAAGGTAGTAAAGGCTGCAAATATATGGAGTATAAGTATAAAATATCTATAAGGTGCAAATCCAACATATACGCAAAACTTAAACCATAAATAGGTTGACTGTGAGGATGATAGATATGTAGTACAATATCAAATCTGATGTACAGGTAAATGCATATGTTATTATTAATTTGTAATGATTGTAATATCTGGAGACAGTAAGACCCAGAGAGATTAAACAAACAGAGCAGCAAAAGAGTTGAAATGGAGGCAGTAGCCTGCAGTCTATCTCTCAACATGAACTAGATGAGTTTCTGCAGCACTCTCTAGCGCATTGTGTTGGTAGCTGTCTACTGCCAAAGATCCTCCTGCAAATGAAAAAAACAGGCACTACCCTACAGTCGCTCACTGCTTCCGCATCATGACAGTAAGCAGAACTGCAGTAAAGTTAGGCTACAATATAAGCCTATAATAGAGACTAATGTAAGTTCAGCACCTGATGAAGCTCGTACAATGTGTGACAATGATAATAATGATGATATAATACTAGTGGTTTAGAGGTGCATGTGTGATGAATTCATGACACTGTAGGTGCCAGAAAATGCCGTAGCCGTATGTAATGGTCATGTTAAAAGATGGCTGCTCTGGAGGACCTTGTCAGTGTGACACAAACCAATGTGATATTCAACTGACTTTTTTCATGGCAGGTACTCTCATGCAAGATGATGTTTAAGGGTATATCTACATCTGTTTACATGCACACAGTTCACAGTGATGGAAATCAACAAAACAGATCAATGCATGGATTTTAAATCTGAGCAAAAAGTCAATATTTCTGCCTTTGGTCTTAAGTTTTAGTCTCACATGAATTAAGAGAATATGAGCCCCAGTTCCTCTCAAATAAACAGTGTGATGCATCCATCAGGGACACAGCAAATGTTAGATTTGGTAGGTTGCTGTGAGAGGGAAGCTATTAAAAAAATATATTTATAAAACAACAAATATGACCTTAGGGTGGGTCTGATGTTGACTACATAGGAAGATATTTTGATATTGAGTCACTGAGTTACATAACCTGCTGTTGATGAGTTCTGGCCTACCAGAACTGCTATCCATCCATCATGGTCAACTGAGAGAATATTAAATTATTGGTCTTCTTTGAGGTTTTTTTTCATTCACAGGTATAAAGATCATTCACAAAATGCGAATGTGAAAACAGCTGTCACAGTTACTATGGAAGCATTGCTCTAGGTAAAATCAAGACTGGTCCTAACACTATACAAACCTGTCTAAAATATCTTTATGAAACCGAACTCTGGCCCTTGTATGTAGGCCTACTTGTAAAAAAATAAAAAAATAAAAAATTTAAATTCTGCTACGATATTTTTAACTACGGTATTTTTTAAATTTTTTTTTTATTTAATTCTGAAAATTATTTGCCAAGACAGAATCACGGTAGGCGTGGTTCTCTCTGATACATATCCGACTTTAGCTATTTTATTTAGAGATGTATGTAAAAGTAACCATATTACAGACCTGTCCTGTGTACCTTTAACTCGGGCTGCAGGAAGATATCCAGCAGTGTGCGCTGGCGGGTGATTTCCTCCTCGTAGGCCACCATAGTCTGCACACACGCTCCTAAAACCTCCTCCACAGCAGCAGCCAGTCGCTCCTTCACTAACCTCCTCAAACTCTCCACCGCAGACATTTTCAATCAATTATTATTGAATTTATTAGGCTGGAACTCAAACACTATCCTCCATTCGTCACCAAACTAAACAGAAACGCGTTCTTTCCTGTCGAAGCTGTTTACTGTTTATCGATTTACACATCAGAGATAAACTTTACCAAAATTGAAAGAGGGCGGTCTCAAGCCGGATGTGACAGGTGCTGAGCGATAGACAGGCAGATTATACCTAAAGTGACTCACGATTCATGTCTCTCCATCAATTGCCCAAAATGTAAAGTACAAGCATCGACATTACAACCACACCGGTTAAGGAAAAGAGCTCAGTAGACTTTATTCAGATTGAAGGAATAAAATATTCAGAATACATTCAGTTAGTGTGTTTTAAGAGCAAGCTGCAGGTTAGAGAGATAGGCTGTGCTTATAAAACCAAACCTGTTACCAAAAAGTGAAGGTATCAAGGCAGCAATGAAGTAATGTCTTTTCTCATTCCCAATAAAATCAACAGTATAAACTCTGAATAAAACAATGATCATTAAATTAATTACATCAACCATTTCTGTGTGTGTGTTTGTGTGTGTGTGTGTGTGTGTGTGTAACTGTTTGTATGAAACTTTGATGCTTCATGAAAATGCAAAACTGCATTGTTCAAAACCATTTCCAGGTTTTTGACTATTTCTCAGTAGAACGGTCTTTATGCCACAAATTAGTAAGTGGCTTCAGAAAATGAGAGGCAACAGATTCATCCGAACCAAGCAGAAGATTGCCCAATTTTCCCGGTTTCTGAACAAGATTCCCATCATTCAAACCTTTGGTAAATACTGAAATACATTTATCAACAACAACTTGAGCATTTGCTTAAACTGAATTCCCCAAAGTTACCATGTTGATATACAATATTCATTTTAAGTCACTATAATGACATGGTGCCAGGCATAGACCCTCAAAAGTTAAAAAACATTCTTAATCTGAACACCAGGTAAGTCCGAAGCAAGCGGACTAATACATTTAATACCTGCAGCTAATACAAGGCATTATGATTAAGACCTTGAAGTAAAAAACCAAAAAAAAACAGAAAATTAAAACCGATTTTCACAGATTTTACACATCAAAGTCTGTCTACAGGTCTTGATTATTACTACTGCAGATGTGAAAAAAGTTTGTGGCTCCCGAGGGAGCTGCTTTGAGTCTGTTAAACTGTCTCAGGTGACCTCACTTGAGGCAGTGTCATTGAGTTGACCGAAGACTACTGAACACTGAAGTGAAGAAGTGAGCTTGTCAGACGTCTTCAGCCTGCTCCTAATCAGCTCAAGGCTACCATGCATGTCCCATGTAAGTGGATACTGCATTAGAGGTGGGGTTCTGTTTGCATGAAAGTCGCTCTGTGGTGCATGAAGCCAACAAAAAGCCACTTCCTGCCGTGAAGAAATGACCCCGATGAATGCATGCAAACGAGAGATTTTATCCACCGCTTTACAGCTGCTTCGTACACAATGTACGTCTATGGAAAAAGTGTTTTGCGCCTGTGCTTCACATGAGTTGTAATTACACAGTGTGGCCACTATGTCACAGTGGCTTCAAAGCCCAGTATGCTTCCTGTGGGCTGGGAGACTACTAGCACACCCAAAACTGTCTGCACTCTGTGATTTTGTAGTCACGAGATTGTCATGGAAGAGGGAAATACATTACAAAGATAATATCTCTGGTTCTGCTGCACTGATGTTGATTTTGTCCAGCAATGTTTTACAAGTGCAATGAAAATTTGGTGGAGTAGTTATCTTTAAATAAAATGTTAAAATATCAGTAGAATTTCTACTTTAGTGCAATTCATTTACTTTTATAAGTATTGCGTATCAAATGCCGTTTTGTTTTTAAGCAGAGGCGCTTTCCTCGTCACTTGTGTGGACTCTCTTGTGTTTGTTGAGTTTTGACCAAGTGGAGAACTGTTCTCCGCAACTGCTGCATTTGTAAGGCGTCTCCCCAGTGTGCATTGTCCTCATGTGTCCTTTCAGGTCCGTTCTATGACCAAACACCTTGTCACACACATCACACTTGTATGGCTTTTCACCTGTGTGCGTCCTGTTGTGCCTTTTCAAAGTCGTCCTGGTAGCAAATCTTTTCTTGCAAAAGGAACACTTGAAGGGCTTTTCTCCCGAATGCACTCGCAGGTGATTTTTGAAAGATGAAGAATCTGCGAACTCCTTCCCGCAGTCACTGCAGGTGTAAGGCTTCTCCCCCGTGTGGATTCTCTTGTGCTTCTTCATATTCACTAATGAGCTGAAGCTTTTATCACAGGTGTCGCATTTGTAAGGCTTTTCCCCGGTGTGAACCCTTACATGCAGATCGAGGTTATAACGTCGGTTGAATCCGTTTCCGCAAACCTTGCATTTAAAGGGCTTGTCAACGGAGTGAATTACTAAATGTTTATTCAAATCCCAACTCTCCCTGAACATTTTCCCACAAGTGTCGCATTTGTAGCGCTTTTCAACAGTGTGGGATTTCATATGAAATTTGTAGTTTTTGAAATTAGTCATCACTTTACCGCACCTGTCACACTTGAAAGGGTTATCCTCATCCTGGGCACTACCGCCTGAAGAGTTCCCACTTTTTTTCCTATTTGATGGGGGGCTGGTATTTCTGTACGAGGCTGTGCTCTCATTATCAAGTTTCTCACTTCTGGTTGATGTATTCTCTTTACATCTCTTATTTGGTGTTTGGTCAGGACCTCCATTTGATGTTGTGCTCCCATCGTTTGGTCTCTTATGAGGTCTGGACTGTTTACTCCTTGTAGACATTGTGTTTTCTTTGCTGGAATTCTTATTTGGTGTCAACTCATTACTTCTGGTTGATATTGTGCTCCCATCGTTACGTTTTTTACTTTGTGTTTGCTTAGTACTTGTAGCGGATGTTATTTTGCCATCTTTGGGTTTCTTAGATGGTGTTGGTTCAGTACTTTTAGCTGATGCTGTGCTCTCACTGTTATTTTGCGATGGCTCACTACTTCTGGTAGACGTTGCTTTACCATCATTGGGTTTTCTACTGACTGTTGCATCAGTACTTTTAGCTGGTGTTGTCTTCTCATTTTTACATTTCTTATTTAGTCTTGGCTCATCATTTCCGTATGATGTTTGGCTCTCATTATTACGTTCCTCATTTGGTGTTAGTTCAGTTTCCCTATCGGATGTTGCAGTCTCATCGTTACATTTTTCATTTGTTGTGGATATAGTACTTTTAGTTGATGTTGTGTCTTCAACATTATGTTTCTCATTACGTTTTAGCTCAGTACTTCTGGTAGATGCTTTATTCCCGTGGATGCGTTTCCTAGTTGGTGTTTGTGCAGTATCCCTATTTGATGTGTTCTCATCATTACATTTCTTACGTGGTGTTGTTCCAGTACGTGTAGCTGATCTCGTCCTCTCATTGTAACATCTTTTGTTTGGTGTTGGCTCAGCACTTCCAACTGAGACTGGTCTGCCATCTTGGCTTTTCTTATTTGCTGCTGACTCACTATTTTCTTCCGATGTTGGGTTCTCATCCTTCTGTTTGTCATTTGGTGTTAGCTTGGTGCAGCTGCTTGACGTTGTGGTCTTATCGTTACCTTTCTTCAGGGTTGTTGGCTCAGTACTTGCAGCTGATGTTGTTTTTCCATTATCTGGTTTCTTTTGTGGTGTTGTCTTAGTATTTCTGATTGATTTGTTATGATCATTAGGTTTCTTATGTAGTACTGTCTCACTATTTTCACTTGATTTTGGGTTCTCTTTGCTTTGTTTCTTATTTGTTTTTAGCTCAGTACTACTGGTTGATGCTGCATTTTCGTCAGTACATTCTTCACGTGATATTTCCTCAACACTTGTAGCCGATGTTGTGTTCTCATCTTGGCTTTTCTTATTTGGTGTTGGCTGACTATTTTCTTTTGAAGTTAGGTTCTCATCATTCTGTTTGTCATTTGGTGTAAGCTCTGTGGCTCTAGTTGATGTTGTGGTCTTATCATTACCTTTCTTCTGTGGTGTTGCCTCAGTAGTTGTAGCTGATGTTTTTCCATTGTCTGGTTTCTTTTGTTGTGCTGTCTTAGTATTTCTGACTGATGTTGTGCTTTGATCATTACCTTTGTTATCTAACGTTGTCTCACCATTTCCACTTGATGTTGGGTTCTCATTGTTATGTTTCCTGTTTGTTGTTAGCTCGGTACTACTGGTTGATGCCATGTTCTCATCACTGCATTTCTTATTTGCGGTTTTCTCAGTTGTAGCTGACGTGCTCTCAGTGTTGCTTTTATCTGAGGTTTCCAAAGTGCTTGTAGCTGATGTGTTCTCATCTTGGCTTTCCTTATTTGCTGTTTGCTCACTGTTTTCTTTTGATGTTGTGTTTTCATCATTATGTTTCTCATTTGGGGTTAGCTCTGTGCCTCTAGTTGATGTCTTATCGTTGCATTTCTTATTGGATGTCTGGTCAGTACTTGTAGCTGATGTGTTCTCATCTTGGCTTTTCTTATTTGATGTTGGCTCACTATTTCCTTCTGATGTTGAGTTCTCATTATGTCTCTCATTTGGTGTTAGCTGTGTATCTGTGCTGCTGGTTGGTGCTGTGGTCGTAACATTACATTTCTTATTTGGTGTTGGCTCATTACTAGTTTCTGATGTTGTGTTCTCATTGTTGCTTTTGTTATCCGATGATTGCTCTGTACTTGTAGCTGTATGTATAGTTGGTGATGCACCTCCATCTGTACAAGTTATGTGATCTTGGCTGTCAGCTTCATGGGAGTTGTGAGAGATGAGCTGCTGGTCACTGTTTGGTGCCAATGGTGCAGAACTATCTCTGTCAGATCCAGATAATGTATCTTTGTTTGAGATGCTGGATCCAGGATCTTTATCCGCTGTTTGGCCAGGGTCCAAAGCCTGGGACTGATCACTGTGGACACTTTCCTCACAAGTGGAAGTCTTTCTAGAGGCATCAGTCTCCTGTTGCTGTGCACAATGCGGTTGTTCCTGACTGACACACATTTCCTCATGTTCTTCTTTAATCTGTGGAGGATCTGATGGGACCAAACTGGAGCTTGCCTCCTTGTTAAAGCGCTGTTGCTGGTTCAGGAGAACCTCCCCCTCCTTACGGACATGTGTGAGCTCTAGAGGGAAACAACAAGGAATCAGAGAATGAAGAAATGCTGGACATATATTTAACTGATGTGATTAGAGGTCTATAAGAGGTCTGTAATGAGCAGTGCAAATTTGAAACAAAGCAGTTCCCTTGCAAAGGACTGAAAATGCAATTAACGTTGATAGTCACAGTTTCTGTCCTTTTTTGTTAATAAATCTGGAATGTTAACCTTAGACTAAATATATTAAAATACATACATATAAATTAAATGTCCCAAATGCTTCCGTCTATGACTGTGCTACATCATAACACAAAGACCAAATCTGTAATTATAAGGTATCATAGCCCTCATTGATGGCAGACAGCCATTTGGGTCAGATTATCTTAAAATAACAGTGCTGGGTTGATTGATATGGAGCCAGGACGGTGACTTTAAAATTTGGCATCCAAAAAAAAAATTGGCATTGAAAACAAAACCAGTACTGAAAAAGGAAACATTGGCATTGAAACATTTGTATTGAAAACAGTTGAATTGGCATTGAAACAAGTATTGGCACTGAAAAAAGAAACTAATTAAAATAATTAAAATCTTAAAATCTTATTATTCTATTTTATTGGGATTTTTTTGTATTTTTCAATGACAATCTTCAGATTTTTTTTCAGTGTCACTGATTTTTAGTTTCAACTTTCTGTCACTGTTTTGGCGTTGAGAGGAGGGGTCTGAGGGGAGGGGCAAGTAGAGCGTGGTTTGCATATAATTTGCATATTGGCATACTGAAGAAGTACGTCTCTTTTCCGGAACCCGCCATCCGCTCTGAACCGTGGTTTGGAAGTTCCCGGTGAACAGGACATTTTAGTAATGCCACCATGCCAGAGGCTTCAGAGCAAACTGAAAATGAGTGACACTGAAAAAAACTGACATTGTAAAAACATCTATCACTGAAAAAAGAGTGACATGAAGAAAAAATCTGAAGATTGTCATTGAAAAATACAAAAGAATCCCAATAAAATAAAATTAAAAAAAAAATAAGATTTTAATTATTTTAATTAGTTTCTTTTTTCAATGCCAATACTTGTTTCAATGCCAATGTTTCCTTTTTCAGTACTGGTTTTGTTTTCAATGCCAATTGTTTTTTTTGGATGCCAAATTTTAAAGTCACCATCCTGGCTCTATAGATTGATTGCTCTTTAATGTATGTTGACACTGGTATCTGGTTTATCCTGTAATAAGTTGAAGGTTCTAAAGTTGCCCTGTGTGTTGCACACGCTCCCTTTTAATTTTCAAATCCCACAAAAGTTGTTTAAAAGAAAAATATATGTATTTTTAGCTTTTTTTTTGCCTGGTTGGTCTATCTTGTCACTAAATGGCACGTCTAAAAAGAATGATACAACCACAACTGAATCTCAGATAAGATTCAGAAGAAGCAGTGAACTACATCCTCTTTTAGATGCCTTATGGGTAGAAAATAAGCCTCCAATCCAAGAGGCAGGTTTACCGACTTTACTGGATAACTTTGTTGAGTCAGTAAAATCTCAAACCATCTCAAAACTGGAACATGAATTTAAGTGGAAAGACTTTTTCCAAGCTTACAATTATCCAGGTAACTCAGTAAACCTGCTTCCTGGACAGCCTTTGGAATTGACATTGATCCATGCGATATAGAAGAGAGTGAGTGGCCTGTTTCAAAATCTGGAAAGATTTTCAGTTGCTTGAATATGTACTGTATATAAGTGCAGCTCAAACCTAATAGAGAAACGTTATACTAAACAATGCTTGCTAATTGCTAAATAGCAGAATCACAGTTTACCAGCCTCTTAAAGGTTAATGTTTGCAGTTTTTTTTTGACAGTAAACCGAATACCTTTGGGATCTGAACTGTTGATTGAAAAAAAGATGTTGCAATGTTTTTGATTCACTGATTAATGGAGAAAATTATTAGCATAATAATCCATAAATACAATAAATATTGCAGCCTGGTTGTTTTTAGTGATTCAGAAATAAATTATAGTTTCTCTTTCCTTCTATTTTTATTCTTCCTCAAGAAAAGGCCTGAATTCTGCAGTTCTTAACTTGTTGTCAGTGGTGGAAAAAGTACTCAGATCTAAAAGTAGCAATGTCCACAGTGTAAAAATACTTAAATTACTTCTGTAAAAATACATTTTAGCAGTAATATATACTCCATGTACTTGTCTGTAGAATGGTGTGAGTGACATATTTCATTATTATATAACAGCTAATATTGATGTATTAATGCATAAGTACCATTTTACTGTTGATGCTGGTTGAGGTTGAGCTCATTTAGGTGATTAATGAGGTAGGAAAGAACAAAAACAACTTTCTGCTGCAAATATTTGAATTTATTTTTGGGAACTTCTGTTTTCTGAAATATTGGATAATGGATAATTTTTCCTGTTTGGAACTCCAACAGGTATTTACATGAAACCATCTGGTAAGTTTGATTTCTGAGGACCAACAACTCAAAGACATCTGAAAAATGAGGACCAACAACTCAAAGACATCTGAAAAATGACACCCGTGTGAGTGTTCACAACAGGCCAGAAGAACTGGGAACAAGGTGGGACACAGACAGACAAATGGTCAAAGTCACCAGCCATATAATAGTCCATCATTATATTGCGTCTGAAATGTACCACCCACTTTCATACCTTCCCAGTGTTTCCCACCATGGTTGGGAAGCTCTGGTTTAATCTTTAACAATACAGTGCATTGCATAAGGTTTTATAACCACAGACTAATAACTGTCACTGTCCAAAATATGAGGCTAGATGTCAAATTAAAGTACAATATTGGCTCTGGTAGTGGGAGTAGTTTTCACCATTGCTTGTTTTAACAGAAATATTTCTGACATACCAACAGTAGGCGAGGCTGGTGGCAAGTTTTAGTATGAGCCGTTTATTATCTTCAAGTTATTGCCCCCCAGGGGGTAGGACCAAAGTATGATGGCAACTTCCGCATGTAGTGTGGCTTCACGTGTCAACATGTGTTGTGATAGTTATTATTTGTCTTAAAAAAAGAAAATTAAAGTGGACTAACACTTTAGACCTATCTATAGCAACTGAGCGACGTCCTTACGTTACAACCAGTGCATTATTCTTTAGAAACCCGGTGTGTTATAGCAGTCAAACCGGTCAGTCTGTAAGCTGATACTCGACACAGACGAACATTTAATGTGAATGGACCGAGAAGTCAGACTGTTTGACAGAAAAGTGGCTTCATTAGAGAGAACTTGGTGATTTTACCAACCTGCCGGGTGTAACTTGGTCTCAGGAGTTAAAGCGGAGTCCAACAGTCTGCGTTGACGAGCGATTTCTGCCTCGTAATCTTGTATTTTCGTTTCAAACGCTCCCAGTATTTCTTGTGCAGCTGCAGTTAGCCGATCACAGACAAACTTTCTCATACTTTGAACTGAAGACATTGTTGAATCAAAACTGATATACTTTTTTTCCCCCCTGTTAAAACTCCATCAAACTCTTTTTTGCTAACTGGACGTGAGTTCCCAGTTTCCTTTTTCACTTCCGCTTTAGATCCTCCTCTTCTTCTACTTGATGTTTTATGGCAGTTGGCAAACCACGCTATGGTGCATTACCGCCACCAATTGGTATGGAGTGTGACTCGGGACTCTAGCTTCAACTTCACTACTTCTACTAATAAAAATAATAAAATATATAATAATAATAATAATAATAATAATAATAAATCTATATTCTCTCTCTCTCATAATTCAACTTTATTTCTTTAAGTTTCAGTGTAAGTTCCCACCTCTCAGCATGACATTTTGCACAGTAAGCATCATATGTGCTATTTTTTCTTCTTGATTACAAAAACCCACACCTTCCCTACCTTATGTTTTCCTATTTTAAATAATGTACAATCAAGAGATTACTTAGATAATTAGAATCCTACTCTGCTTATGGTGATTATCCATACCAAATTTGGTTTCAAAGAATGGTTAACAAAAAATATACATTTTAAGATTTGACAAGCAAATTCGGAGTGACAGATCAAAGACACCATAATGTAAGTCATTAAATGTAACAATCAACATGATAAGTCAATTTCTTGACTTTCAACAATCTACTCCTGAGAATACATAATACTGGATAACAGCACATGTAAACCTACATATGAAGTGCAGTGTGATGTTTTTGACCCACTTGAGTTAAAGCAATTGTTAATGTATATTGCTGGGGATTCCCTCAGAGCCAAGAGTGAAGAACATAAAAATAAAACTCACTTGACATCCAGCAATGGACACACCGAGAAGCATATTTAATGTAAGATGATAATAATAATATCAGAACATTACACAAAGGTAATCTGGGGTGTGGAGGGTACTCACACAAGTAATGCAACAGAAGAAAATAAAAGACAACAGGCTGTAGAGGTAGAGAAGATGTTCTCATGCTCCTCATAGAAAGAATTTCTCCATCGGGGATTGATAAAGTTAATCTTATTTTATAGCTGCATGCCTCAGACCTAAACATCTTTCAACACTGACAAATACAGTGAACGTAATGCAGTCAAAGTCAGGTGTTACTTGTTAGATGCCTTGTTTAATATTGAGTCTGCAATGCCTGTCAGTCTACATCTTCCCCTCTTGTCAAATGAGCTGATGCCCTTGTAGAGTCTACAACTAATGATTATTAGTTTTACATGTTGGTCTCATGTTTGAATAAGCCCCTGAGTCAATCATTTCCAAATCTTGAATCTTCCTTTCTCAGTCGGACCTAAAAAAGTTTCTGCAACTTCTGCTTCCAATATGGCACAAGTTTCATCTGAATCCCAACAGTCTAATCTTACTCTGTGTTGAGTTTTAAACTTTTTGAGCATTTATCAAAAGAAATCTCAGCTCTGTTGTTTTTCCAGCGTGTGGATCTTCCTGTGCAATCTCAGTCCTGTGTTTTGAGCAAAATTCTTCCCACAAATGTCGCATTTATACGGCTTTTCCCCCGTATGGACTCTGGTGTGTATTTTCAACGTTGTGCTGACAGCAAACCCTTTGCCACACCAGATACAGTTATAAGGTTTCTCCCCTGTATGAACCCGGACGTGATCGGTGAGAGACGAGTGGTAAGAAAACTCCTTCCCGCAGTGAACGCAGCTGTATGGCTTCTCCCCCGTGTGAGTTCGGTTGTGTCTCTTCAGGTCAGTGCCACGGCTGAAACTTTTCCCGCAGGTGACACAAGCGTGGGGCTTTTCGCCTGTATGAGTTCTCGTGTGAGTGACACAGTTTGACTGACAGTTGAATTGCTTTCCACAAACTTTGCATTTGAAGGGCTTTACCCCCGTGTGAGTCATCATGTGTTTCTTCATCCGTGCCTTCTGGGTGAAACCTTTCCCGCAAGTGTCACACTTGAAACACTTTTCACCGCTGTGGGTCCTTACGTGAAGTTTTAACTTAAAGAAATCATGAAACTCCTCAGTGCAAAAGCGACATTGGAAATGTTTGCTCGCTTGGCTTCCTCTTTCGCCGTCTTGGGTTTTATCTCTGTGAGCGTTGTGAGGAAGGTGGTGGTCACCATTTGGTTCCTCTCTGTCAGATTCAGGTTTTGTTTCTGTGACTGAGAGTTTAGTGAGTGGTGGGGGATTCAAAAGTAGAGCCCGATCTTCAACGTGATCACTTCCCTCACAAGCAGGCCTAAACTTGAATGGTTCAGTACAGGTCTGCTCCAGTACGAGCTGCTCTCCCTCCTGACTGGTGCAGAGCTCCTCCTCTTCCTCTTTAATCTGTGGAGGCTCTGGGTCCTCATGGTCCAGACTGGAGCTCCTCGCCTGAATACAGAGCTGCTGGTCAGCGAGCACCTCCTCCTTACAGACAGACCACTGTGAGATCTCTGAAGGGAAGGACAGGAGAAGCACTCTTAGTGTCTTAGTTGTACGGGTTAAAAGAGCCCCTGTGTATAGCTACGAATCCTCCAGTAGTGAAAGAAGTATTCACGTCCTTTACATGTGCACATAGTAATACCACAGTGTAAATATATTCTGTTACAGGTCAGAACCTTTAAGCAAACTTTCATCACTTCATCTCTCATTGTAATGATCATTATCATATGAATATAAAATAAGTAAAAAGTAAACAGTGAAAATTAATACAATAAAACATACTTAAAAGAATATATGCAGAAACTGAATGAATTAGTTAATAAATGAAACAGATTCTGCATGAAATAAATAAGTAGAATAAAGGTGGATGACAAACCTGTCCTGTGTAGTTTCAGCTCTGGCTGCAGAACGACATCCAGCAGTCTGCGCTGACGGCGGATCTCTTCCTCGTACACTACGATCGTTTTCTCAAAGACTCCCACTATTTCTTCAGTGGCTGCAGTCAGTCGCTCATGGACAAACTTCCTGAGACGCTGGACAGAAGACATTTTGAGCGGAGTAGTAGTTTTTGTAAGGTGAACAGGTCAACTGAGGCAGTTTAAAACGCGGTCTCTGCTGTAAACGTATGCTTACTTCCGCCGGACTCAATACGATGTTACTCTGATTTAAAGGGAACGCGCTTGTTAATGTCTGCAACAAGTCAATGGTTCCGGTCAACACAAGTCCTAATAAGCAGGCAAAAACCAAACGGCAGAGAAAATACCTGCGTGACAATTTTCCTCCACTATTAAAATATAGTAATAATAAAAATAGATTACCAATTACCCACAGTTAATAAATCTTAAATATCTTTCCACAAACAGGGCCATTTTAGCAACACACAGCCTGCCACCCTCGGAAAAAAACCACAACGTTTTCTGTAATCCTTGGATAATCATTGATTTGTCATATTATAGCTTTTCCAAAACTGCTTCATACATGAAGATCTAAACCACATTGACAGGACTAAAATGCCAGGGGAGAAAATCTGGAGCCTTTTATTCATTCATTATTTGACCTAAAAGTAGACAAATTTAAACATATTCAATTAAAACCATAATCAACTGGTAAAATAACACCAATATGCAAACTTTCTCAAAAACTGGAAAATACATTTCTATTTAATGTAGTTAAAAATGCTATAAAGCTTTTTTCTTTATTTTACCTCATACATTATACATTATATATTGTACTGGTCCTTTGGTGGATCATAATATTGGTATATGTATTTCATAAGACATCTGTTTCGACACATAATGATTGTGTAGTAGTGTAATCAAAGCTGTAGTGCAGGTAAAGATTTTTAAAGGACACTCAGGGTTTATATAACTCCAACCACTGTTAGAACAAGGAATCAATCTTTGGATATTTATAACATGTGAATTTTATTCAAGCACATGATATCATTCAGGATTCAAAAAATCAAAGGAAATAACAGCCTACGCCATTTCATTGTGGCTTTTTAGTGGCATTTTTCATACAGTCATTACCTCTAACATGTATACTACTTCCAACTTTCGCATGCAGAGCCATATGCTTCTTCAGGTTTGAGCAGGTGGTGAACGCTCTTTCACAAGTCTTGCATTTATATGGTTTTTCACCGGTGTGGATTCTGTAATGGACTTTCAACGTCGTGCTGACATTAAATCTTTTCCCACAAAATTGACATTCATAGGGCTTCTCCCCTGTGTGCACTCGGAGATGCCGTGCCACAGATGAGCTGAACGCGAACTCCTTCTTGCAGTATTTGCAGCGGTACGGCTTCTCGCCTGTGTGAATCTTCATGTGCAATGTCAAGTCCGTCCTAATTGTGAAACTCTTTCCACAAACAGTGCACATGTACTGTTTCTCGCCTGTTCCAACATGCTGGTTGCAGTCACTCTTTGGTGTTATGAGTTTTTTGTCAGATTCAGACTGCATCCATTCATCTGAAATGCTGGGCAGAGGTTCCCTCCCTGCTGCACTCCAAGTTTGATCAGGATCCAAAAATGAAGTCTCATCCTCACTGTGTTTACTGGCGTCATATGTAGGTTTTAACTTAAAGGCTTCAGTCTCCTGTTCCAGTGCAAGCTGCTCTCCATCCTGTCTGGTGCAGAGATCCTCCAGTTCCTCTTTAATCAGTGGTGGCTCTGGGTCCTCTTGGTCCAAGCTGGAGTTCCTCCCCAGGTCACACTGCTGCAGGTCAACAAGAGGCACATCCTTACAGCTGAATGGCTGTGGGAGAACTAAAGGAAAGGACAAGGGACATACTCTTTAGTGTAAGGATCTCCATGTGTCCCAAACATTGTACTAGGCTGGAGGAAGCATCCATAATTAATGACTATGGCTCAACATATTTTGCACAAGATTACCAAGATTGACTATTTCTCTGTCCTGTAACCCACAATCTGTAGTGTATTTAATGTCCATGTTTGGACGTGAGATATTTATATTTTAATAATATAAATCCCACATTTTTATTGCTGGAACGGGAGAAAGTTTGGCTTAAATGATTAAATCACTTATCAATATGTACAGTTTCATTCCCATCAACCGACCGATCAGCACTAGTCCTACTGAAAAGAAACTGAGTTGATACCACAGTATTCATGAAGCCATGTTTGTTTATACATATAAAATACAGTAGCCTACCTGTTACACCAGCTGTGTATTATCTTACCTGGCCTCGTTGTTTTAAAAGGGTTAATCCAGGTTAGTTAGCTTGTTAGCTAAGTCAGTAGATGGGTCTGTTATTATGAGACACCTCCATGTTTGTTAGTCTGTACATTACGGCCTTTTTCTGTCCTTCTGTGCGACTTTAAAGTAGAAACAGTTCAATATGTCGATATAAAGTAATATCTAATTCAACTTTTCATCAATAAACTTTAAGAAACACAATGTTACACACCGGTCCTGTGTAGTTTTATCTCGGGCTTCCGGACTACATCCAACAGTCTGCGCTGACGAACAATCTCCTCCTCATACACTGATAAAGTTTTTTCAAAGACTCTGAATATTTCTTCAGCAGCAGCAGTCAGTCGCTCGTTGACGAACTCCCTCAAACAATGAACTGAAGACATTGTCACTGTGTAACAGAGAAAACAAACAAACACACAGCGCGGTCAAATACTAGCGACACACCGATCTCCGTTCCCCCTTTACGTTTGTGTTGAATTTCCGTCGGACCCAATTTAATGTTACTCCAACCTTCCGTCGGACGCTTACACGTCATTCTGCTGCCATCTTCTGGACCTAGCTGGTTATTTACAGTCTATAAAAGATATCAACTATGTCCTGTATTAATGTAGTGCGTTAACACTGTAAAATGACAGAAACATTGTTGTTATTGTGGCTGTATGTTTAAAACATAAAACAAAACATAACTGAAAATTATTTTCCATTTATGCCAATAGATCCTCCTAAATGTTACACACTGGACCTTTAAAACCTTTGAAAACAAAACCATCTGCATGGCTAGGTACCTGTATGAATGAATAAGTAAGAAAAACGTTGTAATACTTTTTGTAATTTAGTTATTTAATCCATTTAAAGTGCTCTGACTGCGTACGGCCTTTTACCTGAGTGAGTTTCCAGGTTTCTTTTCAAACTGATCTTATGCTTGAACGCTGTATCGCAAGTGTTGCATTTGAAAGGCTTTTCATCATTGTGGGTTCTCTTGTGAGCACTTCATGCAGTCAAGGGATAATACATTGTACCGCAGCTGTTGCACTTGAAGCTGCTCTTTTTTACCTCGAGTTGTTTTAATGTGTCTTGCACTTCAAGCCGATCTTGCTTTGCCATGAATGTGTCCTTTGTGATCTTGGCTCTAAGCTACAAGTTATTAGCTGCACTATGACTACAACATCTTCATCCAGCTCATTCGTGCAGCTTGTGTTGTTTACTTCCACTGGATGTCACACTGTTAAGTTGTGTGCTCTCTGTACTAAAAGCTACAAAGTCAGGACAACTTGGACTGAAGTGAAGACTGACCAGAGGTAGCTACAGGTTGTCATCATACATGAAATGAGAATTAAAGCAATTCATTCTTCTTCTTCTTCTTCTTCAAATTGGACAATAGTTTATAAAAAGTCTCTTTATTGCTTCTTCTTTTTTCTCGGTTTACTGGCAAATTACCAACAAATGTAAAGCGTAATATCACATCATCTCAAATTCCACACACACACACACACACACACACACACACACACACACACACAGCTACCTCGTTTTGGATGCACAGGTAAATACGCTGTCTATATATTTGTATTTCAATAATCTGAATATTTCCTCCACCACTGGTTATGTTGCAATATTATATTATAGAAAATCATTATCTGCCAAATAGCCCACAAACACACACCAGTTAAAGGCAGTAGAAAGTAGTACCAAAGCGAGGTAGATGTACAGCACTGCTGCTCATATTAAACTCAGGTTTAGGATAAAATGCCATCAGCTGAAAGCGGAACAAAAATCTCCTGCGCGTCCCCTGTCGGACCTTAACAGTGTGACATCCAGCGGAAGTAACGCTACTAGCGCCCATATTGAATAAACTGGATTGTAGTCCTAACGCAGTTGATTTAATTCCACTTGGATTTGAGCAACAATGTGTGCAGCTGAGTGTCTGAGAGAGTTTGTCAGCGAGAGACTGACTGCTGCTGCTGAGGAGATATTCAGAGTGTTTGAAACAACTATCGGCCAGTATGAGGAAGAGATCGGTCGTCAGCGCAGACTGCTGGAGATTGTGTGGAAACCTGAAATAAAGTTACAAATGATCGGTGTGTCATTATTATTAATTATTTATACACAAAACATAGCAATCTGACTATATAATCCAAATTATTCGCTTGCATGTCAGCATTTTGTTTTTCTTTACCATCCTAGTAGTATCATTTATTGTGTTGTTGCTGTTGTTGTTGTTGTTCTCTGTCCCTCCAGAGCTCCCACAGCAACATGTCTGTACACAGGAGGAGGAGGAGGAGGAAGAAGAGGTGCTCGCTGACCAGCAGCTCTGTATTCAGAAGAGGAGCTCCAGTCTGGACCAAGAGGACCCAGAGCCTCCACAGATTAAAGAGGAAGAGGAGGAGCTCTGCACCAGTCAGGAGGAAGAGACTGACCCCTTTATGTTGACTACTGCTTATGAGGAAAATGACCACCAGCTCCTCTCTTACAACTCTCATGTAGCTGAGAGCCAAGATCAGAAAAGAAACAAGCACGGAGACTCAGAGCCAGAACCAAAGAAAAGGCACTGTAAAAGCAAAAGTCACAGTAACAATGTTTACAACACTAACTTGTTAGACATTCGCGGCAATACTCACACGGATGGAAAGCCTTTTAAATGTGACACTTGCGGGAAAGATTTTAAGCACAGATCAAAACTGAACGTGCACCTGAGAGTGCACACAGGTGAGAAGCCGTATTTGTGCAAAACCTGCGGGACAAGATTCATCGACATCTCAATATTGAAAAATTTCCGACTTGGCGTTGTCTTGAAAAGGCAAATGAAGACTCACACAGCTGGAAAGACGTCCCTCTGCTGAACGTGGACGGAGTGGCTTGGTGGTCCACGTGAGAAGAGCCGAACACTAAAGGGAGGCCAGATCTCTACAGCATCTGTGGAGAAAGATTCTGAGTGTTTGGTTTGTCCAGGCACATAAGATGGCATACAGGCGGGTAGCCTTGTGTTTTCACAATATGTGGGAGGGGATTCAGTTCTAGTGTTTCGTGCTCAGAAAACACAAGAATTCACACCAGTGAGGAGCTACAGAGTGGAGAGCATTTTTTTTTTTTTAGTTCAATCTTTAAAATGGTCTTAATGTCCATGTACCTTAAATAATCTGCAAGTCAGATTTTACAGTTGAGAGTTTTATATTACAATATACTGTAAGAAGTCTTATTAAATACGAACATGCCTTCTTTTTGCTATTTTATACAGTAGCTCACTCATGTGTCTCACCAACAGGTTAAAGGCCAAGGTTGTTTGCTTGATAAATGACTTAAAACTGATTATCAGAATTCAAGATTCAAGAGGTACAGTAAGAAACACAGTGGTTTATACGTACAATGAAAAACTTACTTTGCCCAACTCCCTTTAGACAACACACAAATAGAAGAGAATAAAGTTTAAATATTAAAATTAAAACATAACTAAAATAAAACGTATAACTTAAAGTGCAGAACATTGTACAGTAAACAAAGAAACCTGAAGAATTGAGAATTGATGCCATTTGATTTTAAAGAATAGCATTGATGTATGACATGAAAAGGCAGATCTAAGACTACACAAGAGATATCAGAAACAGCAATAAATCACGCTAACAGTGTATCATTTTACTGTGTTAAATTCACTTTAACGCGTCTTTGAAATGTCACATGTGGGAACTTTAAGTTAACTTTAAAGTTAAAATTGCAGACACACCAGAGCGTCTATATAAATCCATATTCTTGCAAAACATGGGTAAAGATTCAGTCAGACATTGAACATTGAACGAAGAATCCATGCAGGTATTATCGGTTTGTTGGTCCACATGAACTCACACAAGGTTTCAGCTTTGTATTTTCATACATTACAGTATGTTTGAACATCAACAATCATATTGTGGGAAGTGCACAGTAGTGGCTGTTATTCTGATGGTGTAATGTGGATGACGGATTGTTGTTGGATTAAAGCATTAAATGTTTTTAAAAGTGTCGTGATTTGTTTTTATGGAATCAGATTACAATGGATGCACACAGAAGGATTTACAAATGTGTTTCATGATTTACCAAAAATAATTCCCTTTCACTCGTACAAAACAAACGTATGCATGTAAATAAATGTGATAGGAATCCACAAATATATGTATTTAAAATTTGTATGTATCAATTTTCATCAAAAACAGATTTGCACATACTGCAGTAACCTCAAATCAATCCGTTCAATTTTTTTCAAAAGGAAATAATCTGTAGCCTAAGAAACACTTAATTTAAATGGAGTGAAGTAGAAGTGTATGTAGCAAAATGAATGTAAAACAGAGAAAATATACCTCAAATCGATCAGATTTTTTATTGGAAGTGTTTTAAGATTTCATACCTGTGTGGAATTTACATGCAGTCATGGCCATCTGAGAACAATCAATGTTGTGTAGTTACAGTACTTGAGTCAATGTAGTTATACTGGTGAAAGAACTTAACACTGGAGTAAAAGTGGCAATAACACAGCTGATGTGGAAAAACCTTGACTTTTGCCTAATCTTCACTTGAATAAAAGATGAATGAATAAGAAGATGAATAAAATAATAAACTCAATGAGCCTCAGTTGTTCTTACTTGAACGTATACGTTTATTACAACACAAATCTGATATCAGAGCAGATCTGCATGTAAACAGTGACATAGTCAAAGACCAAAAACTCAAACTAACATTCACTCAGCTTTATACAGTATGTCCCTCTTCAGATTATACAGTAACGTATAACAAGACACACAAAGCCTCCTAGTGAAGGACTCTGAAGTGTCTGTCTTGTTCCTTCATATTCATACATTTATACCACAACAGTGTAAAACTACCCTGTGCACTCAAAATGTTAGTAAACATATTACTGTCCAAAAAAAATGTAAATTAAAGTACTGATGCACAATGGCCCCTGTTAGAGGACATTTTTAGTAACAGCTGAAGTGGAGCTATTTTATTTTTTATCTAGTTGTCATAATGTTGGGTAGTTAAACAAGGCATCATATTTAATAAGCTAATTATATGTTTTATGTATGTAATTAGCACACTATAGCTGTCACGTAAATATAATTGCCTAAAAAGTGCAATATTCCCTGTGAAGTGTAGTACAATACAAGTCTATGTAACATACAATGAAAGTGCTCAAAGAACAAATACCTCAAAAGCTCCAAGATTCCATATCTATGTGGAATTTACACGTGATCATGACCATGTGAGAACAATCAATGTTACTGCAGCACAGTACAGTCAGTGTAGTTACAGTACACCACTACCAAACAGGATCATATCATACCGATCCTCCCTCTGCAGCATTAATACACCTCGTGCATGTTTGCAGCTTTGATGAACAGAAATTAGCTTTCAACAGGAAGTCATACACTCAGCAGAATCTTTTCAGGGGTTTCACAAGGTGTTGCGTTGCTATGGTTTCTCACCAGTGTGGGCTCTTCTCATATGGACCAACAAGCCACTGCAACAGCTGAAATCACTTCCACACATTTTACAGAGGTACGGCTTCTCGCCCGTGTGGGTTCTCATGTGGACTTTCAAGACACTGTGGAGTCTGAAGTCTTTGCCACACGTCTTGCACGAATAGGGCTTCTCGCCCGTGTGGATTCTTATGTGGGCGTTCAACTCTGATGTCCGACAGAATCTTTTCCCACACGTACTGCAGGTGAACGGCTTCTCGTCTGTGTGGATTCTCATATGCCTCTTCAGTGGCGGCATGGTGCAGAATCTTTTCCCACAGGTCTTGCAAAGGTAGGGCTTCTCGCCCGTGTGCGTCCTCATGTGAACTTTCAGGGGACTGCTGCACGTGAAATCCTTCCCACATGTTTTGCACAAGAATGGCCTCTCGCCTGTGTGGATTCTCACGTGAGTTTTCAGTACTGACATGTAACCGAATCCTTGCCCGCAGAACTTGCAAAGGTACGGTTTCTCACCTGTGTGCACGCTCAGGTGTCTCTGCAATTTTGACTTGAACTCGAAGGCTTTTCCACAAGTGACACACTGGAATGACTTTTTACCTGTGGGAGCGCTCCGGTGAACCTCTGACAAGTTCGGGTTGTATTGGTTGTTAGTGTGACTTTCACTTTTGTTATATGTTTTCTTTGGTTCTGGCTCTGAACCTCTTGTTGATCCCGAGTCTCCGTGCTTGTTTCCTTTCTGATCTTGGCTCTCAGCTACACGAGAGTTGTAAGAGAGGAGCTGGTGGTCACTTTCCTCATAAGCAGTAGTCAACATAAAGGGATCAGTCTCCAGCTTCAGCTCAAGCTGCTCTTCCTCCTGACTGGTGCAGAGCTCCTCCTCTTCCTCTTTGATCTGTGGAGGCTCTGGGTCCAAACTGGAGCTCCTCTCCTGAATACAGAGCTGCTGGTCAGCGAGCACCTCTTCCTCCTCCTCCTCCTCCTCCTGTGTACAGACATGTTGCTGTGGGAGCTCTGGAGGGACAGAGAACAGAAGGAATAAGACACTACTGGGATGATAAACAAACAAAAAGAAAGACAAGCCAGCAAACTACCAGTAGCGTTATATATTTATACCACTGTTATTATTATATAAATCGAAGGAATATGTTGTACTGACCTATCCGGTGTAACTTTATTTCAGGTTTCCACACAATCTCCAGCAGTCTGCGCTGACGACCGATCTCTTCCTCATACTGGCCGATAGTTGTTTCAAACACTCTGATTATCTCCTCAGCAGCAGCAGTCAGTCTCTCGCTGACAAACTCTCTCAGATAGTCCACTGAAGACATTGTTGTTTGATTCCACATGAAACCACTCGCTCCGCTGCGACTACAATGTCATCTTCCAGCTGTAATTCAACACACCGCTGCAGCTAGCGTCGCTAGCGCCTGTATTGTTTACTTCCGCTGAACGTCACAGTGTCAGGTTCCGGCCGCGGAACTGTTGGAGCTTTTAGTTCCGCTTTCAGTTCACTGTAGGGTTGGACATCTGTCTTTAACACCACGTTGTTTTCCTAGTTTTCTGTGTGGTTTTAATATATAACTGTAGATTGTACATTTGTTTTGTTTAGTTTTTTTGTTGATGAGATTTCAGATGTACAGACACTGTACAAATATGATGATACAGTGATTTTATTTTATATCAACAACAATAAACAAATACACATAACAAAAGAAAGGGAATATAAAAAAATCACAAAGCATATTAATTAAAAAGTTTTTAAATGAAAGACAAGGTAAAGAAACAAAAAAAATCACATTGTATGCAGGAATTGTACTCTTACATATACAGTATATATATAACTTACTTCTTTCTTTTACATAGTAATTTTCCAACCATTTTTCTTGTTCTAGCCTTATGGATCTAATATTTGCCAACAAGATAAATATGTTTGAGAGCATCGTTAATGGGTTGTGAGTCAGTATTACAATTGAGAAACAAGACCATGTCTTCTAATATGGGTGTCAATCTGTTAAAACTGTATGGCACTGTTGATAATGTACTACTTCATTACATGAAGATATTGTGACCTCTTAATTGAAAGTGTTTAATATATAATTATATTCAACAGTCACTTTTCCCACAGATGTTGCAGTTATAAGGCTTTTCACCCGTGTGGGTTCTCATGTGCACTTTCACGTCACTCTTAAGTCTGACAGTTTTCCCACATGTTTTGCACGGATACGGCCGTACACCTGTGTGGATCATTATATGCCTCCTCAATATCAATATGTCACTAAAACTATTCCCAGTTTGTGGTTTCTCGCCTGTGTGAATTCTAACGTGTCTATCCAATTTGGATTTATCCTTAAAACCTTTCCCACAAGTGTCACATATCAAAAACTTTTTATCTGGGCAAGTATTCAGGTGAATCTTACACACATTGTTACTGTGACTTTTGCTCTTTTGATGTCTCTCTTTTAGTTCAGGCTCTGCATCTCTAGCTGAACCTGAGTCTCTGTGCTTGCCTCCTTTGTGATCTTGGTTCTCGGGTACACAAGAGTTGTAAGAGAGGAGCTGCTGGTCAGTGTTTAGTTCTGGTACCACAGAACTTTTAACTTGTATGCTGACAATAGACTCCTCCTCAGCTGCAGCTAAGTCATGATTTAAACACACTGGCTGATCTTCTATGTGGTCACTTTCCTCATAAGCAGTAGTCAACATAAAGGGATCAGTCTCCTCCTTCAGCTCAAGCTGCTCTCCCTCCTGACAGGTGCAGAGCTCCTCCTCTTCCTCTTTAATCTGTGGAGGCTCTGGGTCTTCTTGGTCCAGACTGGAGCTCCTCTCCTGAATACAGAGCTGCTGGTCAGCGAGCACCTCCTTCTCCTCCTCCTCCTCCTCCTCCTCCTCCTCCTGACAGATATTCTGCTGTGGGAGCTCTGGAGGGACAAAGGAAGCTTGTGTGATGGGAGAAAAAACAGATCAAATGCATACAAGTCTTAAACTATTAGGATGTTACATGATTTCCCAGCATTCCCCTGTCGGTCCAACCTGAAATATGTCAACAACTACAGTACAGGGTGGACTGCCGTGAACATTCATTCATGTCCCCCTTAGATTAATGGGAATAACTTTAGTGATTAACTGGAGTTGTTTTAATTGTGACATACTGGAAAATGAATGATATTTGCCACAGCTGTTATTTGTCTTTAATGCCAGATCATTGGCCAACTGAAGCATGCAAACAGGCTGATGGACAACGAAAGATATGCTTATTATTATAGTTGTTTTTATATTCCATTTATTTTGTATGAATGTGAATTTACTTATTGTTGTTGATATTGGAGGTTCAAAATGATAATTTTTCACTGTATTGACATATTTGTACAATGTATTGTTTGTACATCTGAAATTTAATCCCCAAAAATGGCTTGCTGTTTCCGGGGGGATACATATAGAGACGGTACAGCTTCCTGTAGCAGGTTACTAGTGCTAGGCTAACTTATGTTGGCTTGCATTTTACCCGAAAAGGTGAATTAGGAAAGAAGACCAGATGTTTGTTTTTAGCTCAGGAGCTGAGCTTTAGCTTTAGCTTCTTTCCTGGTTCACTGTCTAAATGGGTGCGCATTACTGTGCCATATGTAGGCAAACAACATTCACTGGGAAGGGACATATCTTCGGAAAAAATCACCAAAGCAGACTCAGAGTGGTTCTCCTCAAGTTTTTAGAAAAGGTAAGTATGTTAGTGTAAGATGATTCTTACTGATGTTTAATATTTTGTGCTCATTTTTTCCACTTTGCTGAACCTGTTTGCGTGATTAGCCCCGATGCTAACGTTAGCAGCAAATCAGCGTATATTTTTATTATGTCTTGTACACTCACCGGTAATGTCTCTGTTTTTTGTGGGGTTTTGTGTGTAGTTTATTTAGTCTAAAATGTTGTAATGTACATTATTCATTTTAAATTGAATTACTCGTTTTATTTTTATTTACCTCACCATCGTTGCTTTTCTTTCCTGTTTTGTGTGTGTGTGTGTGTGTGTGTGTGTGTGTGTGACCGGTGCTGCTAGCCTGATGAGATACACTTGCCATTTTGTTTCACCTCATCAATTCAGTGACATAACAAGAGGTGGAAAACTAGTAGAAAACACCTGTAAATATAACCCAATATAATTCAACAACACCTCAAACTACATCCTCCAAAATGACCTAAACAGACCTTCACAAAGGGAGGATTCATTACAGCTGTTTTATTAGACTGCATCAGTTTTAAGTGTAACTTGTATGTGTCTGTGTTTGTTTCATCCACTGTCTCCCAGGTGAAAGAAGCTCGACGAACACTTAAAAAACCCCAAATAGAAAAGTTTGATTGCACCCAGCACAAGCAGACATTCTGGTGCTACTGCTGTGGGCTTGAGATTGAAAGAAATGTTACAGACGGCAAGATGACTGTGCTGTACGGAGGCTTGTTAGAACACATGGCCACGTAAGTTTTATTTAATTTACTTTTATTTAACTTTATTTTATTTTCACAGATTTTCTGCTTCACGTTCATTCACTGCAACCGCACAATGTTTGACTGACACAGAGCACGGAAAAAAATAGTACTGGCGTTTATAGTCTATCCCATAAAAGTATATGATCAAATATATTTTTATTGACATTTGCATGACCAAGCATTTACTGTACATGTGTCGCTCAGTGCTTTGTTAGACTAATGAAAAAGTACAATAAGCCAAGGGCTTAAGTAGGAAAGCTCAACAGGACATTTACTAATGTATAAAAGTATGTATATTAAAGAAGCAATTTAATACTGTAAATTAAATAGTCATCTGGATATCATCTGTGTTGTGTGTTCTTTATTAGTAAAAAAAAACAAACTTACAGTTTAGATGCAGCTCATGTTTCCCAAACTGTCGTCTCATGTTCATGCTTTGTCCATATAAAGTTTTGTGCTTTTGTTTTTACATTTAAAATTTATCTGGTTGCAGCCCAGAACACAGGAAGAATACTCACAAGTTCTGGTGGGAAAATAAGGCCGACCCCAAGTTTAGAGACAAGGTCATTATCGCAGAGGAGGAAACTGAAAGGTAGGCATGATGAGCCAAGAGTGTAAGGTTTGTTTGGAAAATAAAAGATTCTCTTCAAGGATCATTGTTTTTGTTTGGTTTTTGTTCAGGTTTAAAGCTGAAGTGGAAAAAGCATTGGAATCATTTGTGGAGAAGGAAGATGAATTCATAAAACAGGTACAAAATCACTCTTTAAAAAATGAATAAATTACTCACGGTCACAACATGCTGATGTGAAGCAGATCACCATGTTCACTGTCTTAGTTTAGTGTGCTAACATGCTCAAATTGGCTATGTAGCACTGACACAAAGTACAGAAGGGCTGACGTCATTAGTTTTGGTGAAAAAAAGTTATGATTTTATTAGATGAAAACAGGTTAACCATCAGCGGGCCATAATTACTGCAGTCTTTTATTATTATTACATTATTAGTACTCACATGACACTTCTGTTGGTCATATACTGTAGCATACACTCACTTCTTTCTCTATATATTGTCATATATTGTATTATAATGTACATACTTATTACATTTGACTATTTTCTATTTTAATCTTATATGTATATACCGATATATACATTTCTATGTTTTATTTCTAGGTATATTGTTAGATATTGTAATATATTTATTATTTGTATTCTTTAATGTCGTGTGAGCACCCTGAGTAGCTGAATCAAACGAGTATTTCTGATTCTGATGAATGTCTGTACCAAATTTCATGGTGTTTTAAAAAGGTGTCCTAACGAGTGGTATTTTAACAGGAATATGTGCTAATGGTCATCTTTTTCTATTTTCATGGCTGCAGCAAGCGGATCAAATACGGGCCCACGAGAAGCATCGTCAAGAGGTCCTTCAGTCTCTTTTAGAGGTTTGTTTTCCAAGGATGCAGTGGCCGTATCCATCACTGTGGCCATGGCTGTTGTCTTTCATGATTTTGAGTTGCATGTTAGATGGGAAATAACGCCAGTCTCCAGCTAAAGGATTGTAATTGCCAAAATAAGGTAACCAGTGATTGTCTGGAGATACTGTTAACTCCTAAAAACTGTGGCTGGTTAACCTTTTTATAATTTGGTGGTTTAAGGACAAAGTCATCAGGCTACGGTAAAAATGTAATACACATTGTAGTTCAAACCTAGATGGAGATGGTGAAAATGGATTGAAATTGGAAGGGAATCACAGAGACATGAATGGAGAGAGGTTTAAGTTGTGTGTGAGGATCAGGGGTGATGAGATGAAGCATGATTAGTGCGCAGACTTCTTCTATGAAACACTGTTGGCATTTCCTGAATCAATATCAGCGGGACGCAGAGTCGGAGTTGTTCAATGGACCCAATGGCACGGACATGTCTGCAGAGGATGCTGTCAGGTAACGTTGTGTCTACCTACGATATTTTATCCCTTTTGCACTGGATCATTTTTACCACTTCAAATTACTTTAGCTGGTTTGGGGCTCATCTTGTCTTGGGAACAGCTCTCAGTTTACACCTCAGGGATCTGACCAGCTGGTGGGGAGCGGCTTTGTCGACACAGTGGTTGAAGCACCGTGGGCTGCAGCAGGAAAAGGCCTGACTTTTATAGGACATCAGGTAGACGTACAACTCTTGTTAATTCAGTTCTAATTTCTTAAATTGTTTCCATTAAGTTTAATAATTCATTGTTTGTTTGTTTTTTTGTTACAGGATTCATCCAACAGTGGAAATGTTCATACAGGTACAGTGATGTTGGATTTATGTAATGCTTGAGTATCTGCAGAAAGTTCGAGTGAGTTGTTAATATAGATGGGGGGATTCACTGTATTTTTTGAGAAGTTGAGTTGAACCATTACTTTTATCATGCATATATAAAATATATTGTTATAATTGTTTCATATTTAGTTAAACTCTTTATTTTTCTTACCCATTCATATAGAATCATGTTCTAGTCATTTTCTTCAGATGATTATGTGTCATCTCGTTATCCGTGTTGTTACCAGACTTAAAGGTTTAAACAGTCACCTCATACATGGCTTTTGCTTTATGATACAGTACCAGTGCTCATTTCCCTTGAAACTTCGAAAGTCTGCTTAAAGATGTAATAATTTCTTCTGACATTATCGAAGGTGGTCTTTTTTTCAGGTGAGGCGGGGTCCTCCACAATACAACGCTATGGGAAACCTTTATTTACTGCATGTGTATTTGGGGAGTTTCTGTCTTGTGTGGGATAAATAATGCATTCAACAATTTCTTAGCCCCTTCTCACTCTAAGGATTATTGTCCTTCACAAAACATTACTTTCAATCCTACATGGGCACGGTCGCATTTATATTAAGCAACAAACATTGGTTTGCTTCAACTTAATAAAACCTTCACTTATTTACTTGTGCTTTTTGTAGCTCATGCAGTAACACAGCCTTTAGAGATTATGAGCTCAGCACACCCCTTGCGATGAAGAGTAAGCATATAGCCTTTGTGTGTCGTAGGTGGCGTGCCTCCTTGGCTCCAGGACGATCCTCTTGAGGGGACCTCGGGAGCTGCGGCACATCCGCAGATCGGCCCATCGCTCCAAGACTTCCTCAAACAGAGTAAGCATCCCAGAAATTTCTCTAGTTCTGTGTTATGGAAATCTGTTGTCAGCTGAGCAGTTTGTTTGCTCAGAGAAAAGTGCCAGCCTTGATGATAATTTTCATGAGCAATTATGTTTTATTGGCTTCTGTCACATCATTTGTTGTAACCAGAGAGCTGTGATTTAGTAAACGTCTTTTATTCAACTGGTTTTATGCCTTCATGCAATCACAGCAACAATATCATATTTAGATATTACTGCTGCGCCTTCAACAATCACGTATTTGTATCTGATCTTTATGATACCAAGATTATATAGACATATGTACACTTGTGGAAAAAAAACATTCAAATCTCAAAAAGACTGGAGTATAATTGAGATGGCCTCATTTGTTCTTATTCCAGAGGAGCAAGAGAAGCTGAGGAAGCTTCCACCGAACAGAGTGGGGGCCAACTTTGATCACAGCTCGCATACAGACGCCAACTGGCTTCCCTCCTTTGGTAGAGTGTGGAACAGTGGCAGACGTTGGCAGTCCAGGTGAGATTACAACCTCCCCCACTACATCTGAGACTAACGGTGTTTGGTTTGTCGGTTCTGTGCTGCTGTGGAGGCATGGCAGTTTGGTGTGGTAGCCTAGATTTGTTATAAACGAAGAGTCTTCTCACCCCGTCACATACACACACATACAGGCCTTAACTTAAGGTTTGCTATCCTGTGTGTACCAGTCACTTTTGTAGATGATCATCAGTGTGCATGGTCTCTACTCATGGGGTATTATTGTTAATGCAGATGTTTTTTTAAGGTTTTTTTGTTTACACAATGCCTATTTCTTTTCAAAGATACGAGATATGAGACACATTTTGCTCTTTTATTGTTTCTTTTTAAGTCTGGTTCTTACTGAAAAACACCACAACTGATATTGACACTGCAGTTTAATGCTGGAAAATATTTGGATACATATACATCACCACTTTATTTATTCATATAGCTGCAAGCTGCAATCTCTCTTCCCGACTGTCAACTGAGTAAAATGTACAAACTAAATATTTACATCTACTTGGTTGAATAGAAGTGACACCGAGCACACTGCAAACAGACTTTTAATCTACAAGGTTCTGTTGGCTGATGACTTTCAGGCATATCTCGGTTAAGCAAACTCGTGAAAGTGAAAATATCTGTGTATGACAGTCACCTGACAAAGTAGCCAGTGATTGCTGGCAAACCTGACAGCCAATGGAAAACATCCTATCTTAATTCCACTGGCTGGAGACAACCTTCATACTAATTTAATTTATTAGTGGACATCATGACAGCAGCACAGTAATTTGCATTTTTTTGTATCCCAGTAGTATTTTAACGTTAAATATAAGAAAGCTGCCAAAACTTAAATATTAAATACATTTGATCTTATTTCATTAGTATATGAGCCAGAGTAATGTTTAATATTCAGCTCTGTAGGTTAACATCACTGTTTTTTTTTTTTTTTTTTTCTTTACAGGCACCAGTTCAGACAAGAGGAAGGGCAGAAAAACAGACAGAAGAGGAAGAGGGAGCACGGAGCAGAGGGATCAAAGAAAGCAAAAACAACTGAACAGCTGACAAATTCTGACAACCCTTAAAATGAGTGTGTGAGAATTCACGAGTGAAGGGATGTATATAGTTTGCAAAATGTGTTTTTACTATGTTTCTGAGGAGTTGTACTTGGTTGAAATGTTCTGACTGACTAGACACTCTACTGTCTGTGTGTATTTGGGAGATTGTATGTAACCTTCTTTCTTACATGATTTGGAGTTTCCAGTTAAGATATTAACTTAGTATATTCAGCAGTAAGAGTGGCAGTATTGGATACATTTATGTTATAACTTCACCTTGGATAATTGCCTTGTTGTATAAAAAGTGAAAACCAACTTCACAAAACCTTTTGCTCCATTTAATTGAATTGGAAACCGACTTTAATCAAAGGTATCGGAGAGACGAGCCTCATTGAAGTACTTTTCCTGCCCAGATTCCTCCAGCAAGTCTGTGATTCAGAAGTTGCAATGAGAACAACATCACTGTTCTGGCAAATAAACAGCAGAGGGCGCAAGTCCCTCAACTAACCAATGCATCTGCTGGGTGGTAAGAGGGAGATACAACATGGTAAAACCATAAACTGCATTTATCAGTGCTTAAGGATGTATATTTCTTTATTTGTTGTTATGTGGCAAAAACAACACTTCAGTAAGTGAGTAATGTTTATTTTGTGTATTTTTTTTTTTCTAACTCAAATTCCCATAAAGATTATTTGGTAAGCAACCCTAAATATAAAAAGTGTAATGAGAATAGCAGTTCTGTGTTTCTAAAACCTCAGACAATAAATACATCTCTCTTTTGAATACAATCTCTACCCTAAATGATGAGCTTTCATTTCCCCTTTCAGAACATGTTATGTGGTGAATTACTGGAAAAGGCCATATGCAAATGTGTGTCACTTTGAGATAAGATGTGACAATTACATGTTTGGGAAAGTGCATACAACTCGTCTCAATAGAATCAGCATTTTGGATTTGGTGCTCTAAAGCTAGAAAATGAATCCCTTATTATAGAAAGAAGGAAGTTAGTCAGTGGAAGTGCCTGAGTAATGCTTCAGGGACATTTTTAGTTTCCAGAAGCCAAATTAAAGATGTTATGGTAACGGGACATCTCAAACAAATGGAGACTGAGTGAGAGGCTGCAACCAAGAATCTATCACAAGTGTCCTCTGTTGTATCCTTGAGCCCTAAATGGTGGATACAACAGACAATCCATGATGAAAAACTTCATTAGCCGCCGTCTGTATGCATGCTTAACTACTACTGCTCTTTTAAATGCATTCGTGATGTGAAATAATTATGATTATACAACATTTTGTGGTGCTTTAAATGATTTGATGAATGATTGACAAATACCTTTTACTGGTTTTATGGCAGGTAAATATAATGATTGGGTTCCAGTTGCCTGTAATATAGATTAAAGCATAACAGCTCTACGATAAAAAGAACTACAGATAGGTGATTTTGCAATGGCTATTACTGTACTCCCTGAGCTTTCAGTAGGCCTTCCTTTTATCTGCACAGGCCTCATCTCCACAGCAAAGTATAATCAGGCCCCAGTGTGCTCTGGGTAGATGGGCGTGGAGCTCAGTGCAGCTGCAAGGCAATATGGGGATACAACGTGTAGCTGATCTATTCTTAGCTATGAGACAACATGGCTATGGCTGAATCAGTACAAACGGAAGAAAGGAACCGGGTTATTATATGTACGTGACTGAATTAATTCGTTGCAATAATCCTAATTAATTTTACCAGATACTATCTATACTGTATTAAGTTTTGCTTTTATATCGGATCATGGTTTGTTGTAGTTTTTTGTGAAAAATGATAGGATCCATTGACAGCCGGAGCTCCATCTCAATAGCTTCCTTGGCACTGAAGAATGGGAGGGGAGAAAAAGCACGTGTACTGGGCGTTTCTTGAGCTAATCCTTGAGCCAATCACGGTGCGAGATTTGTGAATAAATCTGCATAATTTAATGAAGGCGTTATCCCTGAATCCTGATTGGTTTAAAGGAATGGAAGCGACCAATCGCTTAAATGACAGGCGCTCAGCTGGCCGTGAAGCCCCGCCCCCTATATATTACCTCTTAAACCCCGGAAACGTTGTCGCTTAAAGGGACAGAGGAGGAATTTCAGGGAAAGGTTGAAACAACGAAAACAGCTGCGAGCACAAAAAAGACAGACAGAGAGGAAGGGACGTAGTCAGCCAACTAGCCAGCTATGTGGCAAGACAGAGTGGGAGGACGAGACTGAAAGTGGCCGATCATTTGACCCGTCAGACACCCAACTGTGGTTGCTAACGGCGTTTAGCTTCGATTTTCGCCCCGTAACGTTAGCTACCTGGAAACCGACAACGCAGCAGTCCAACGCGGCAGAGAGAGATAAGAAAAAGGCCAAACTCCCAGACGACAGGGACGCGTCAGTTCTGCCTGCCAGGCTGTATTTTTCCTCCTGAGCCCACCTTCTTTTTTTGGTTAGGTGAGTCGGCTTCAAGTATCTTAAATCTTTTGCTAGCTAGCCTCCCTCTTAATCTCCTGCATTGTGTGCACTTTAAAGATGGCCATGTATGGACATTGCACAAAGGTTTGGGGGTATTTTGTCATTTCTGGATGGTTTCAGTTAACTGTTTGCACTCTGGACACGCAGGTATTCACTGCCATCATTTTCTTAATTAATCTGTGAATCTGAGCAATGAATCCAGCCTAAGCCAGTTGATGACCTGACAGTATCTTGGTGTAGGGGGCGTTCCCCTGCTTTGTCTGCCTTCATCAGTCTTTCTTTATGTGTGTGTGTGTGTGTGTGTGTGTGTGTGTGTGTGTGTGTGCAGTCTGCGGTGGTTAGGGACAAAGTGATAAAAATCCCAATGTATTAATCACCATCATGGGTGTGTGTATGTGTCTCAAAATGCATGTGTAAGTATATCATTATGTCATAACAGCACACTCATGTCCTCCTGGCATTGTGCATGTATGGGCTGTGCAAGAAGGAGGGATAAAGCAGAACTAGTGTGTATGTGTGTATATATATATATAATGAGATTATAAGAGTGATCACTGTAAAGCTCACAGGAGAAAGGATAGCACTCAGTGCAGTGGGCGTATTGTTCCCTTGGATTGCACTTGGGAGTTGCATTGCATCATTCAGGATTGAGCATTGATGTTGGCACTAAACCCTTGTTATAGTATAAATAAAATCTATAAAGTGTTCAAGTAGAGCCAGTAGGCTGCAAAGTAGTACCTCCCATTGTCCTGACAAGCAGGGCATGATGGCATTGACATACACATTAAGCACACGTGTATGCTCTTGCACTCACTCTACATCACCCATACAGCACACGTGCATATGAAATCGACCAGCTGTCTCACATGTATGTAAGTAGAAGATTTCTACACTCACAAACACACACACACACACACACACACACACACACACACACACACACACACACACACACACACAGACATACACATACACTCATTGCTGCAGCAAATCCATCTGCAAGTCGACATTTTTCTCTCTCTCTTGCTTGTCCTTGCGTTGCTCTGACAGCCACCCCCCACCTCTCTGTCTGGGAGAAACCAGTGGGCTTTGTCCTCAGCTGAGTGTGACGTCATGCAGATCTTTGCTGTAACCAACCCTGAAGGCGAGGTGCATGTTGTTCAGCAGGCCTGGGTCCTGGGTCTGGGCTTGTCCTGTGCACAATCCCTCTTTGACTTAAGTTCCCAGATGCTAAAACGCACTGGGAAAATAAAAGAGAAGTCTGTTCAGGTGAGACAAAGAAACCTAGAAAATCCTCACATCAAAAGAAATGGAAGAGAGGTAGAGATTAAAAAAAAAACTCACCAAGGATGAATTGTGGACGTTTTTTAGCATGGAAAGAAAACAATGCCAGGAATCCCCAGTGATGTTTGCTCTGGTGGCTTATTTCAAAATGTACAATTACCAATATGTTCAACCTTAAGGAAATATATTGTATGCTTACTGCCCAGCCAAGTACAGTAAGGCGAGTCAAGCAAGAGTGTGTTCATGAGTAACTGTGTGTGTGTTCTCTATATGCAGCCACCAGTACCTAGTTAGGCTATTTATTAGATGAATACATTATAGTCAACATGACGCCAGCTTGAGGCCCGTAATACTGTAAGCGCCCAGTTTCTCATGATTCTGTCTGAATAGATTAAGCACAGACTGACAATGTTACAGCCTCTGTCAAGCATCGGCCTATAAGTGGCTCTTTTTTTTACCTCGCCTGCAATATATCGTTTTATACATGTGTAGCCCATATGATAATCTGTAACATTAAGAGATTAAAGTTAAAGGACACCATTCATCCTGAGGTTATCTGTGCACCTACGTACGCTTTCATGGTTCCAATTCTCCTTTTTTAGTGTCTGAACAGTGTGTGTGTGTGTGTGTGTGTGTGTGTGTGTGTGTGTGTGTGTGTGTGTGTGTGTGTGTGTGTGTGTGTGTGTGTGTGTGTGTGTGTGTGTGTGTGTGTGTGTGTGTGTGTGTGTGTTGAAGGTGGGGTTGGCTATTAAATGCGTTGAGCTCATGAAGGCTTGTTGTCAGCCCTCCAATGTGTCTCTGCAGGATTTGATGTCAGAGATTACAGATGATTATGTGGGTTAGATCCAGTACTCAACACTGCTCTGTGGCTATATTGATCTCTAGTGCGTGTGTGAGTGTGCATGCCTGAATTGTACTTTTCCCCCTTATGAGAGCTAAATAACCTCTCTTAAATAAAGAACTACTTAGGCATTAAAAGATAGATTTAAGGACAAGATAAGCTCCTCACAAATGTAGTTGTACAAGAATGTGTATGTCACTGAATACTTTTTTTTAATATATATATATATAGCCTTAAGCCAACACCAAGAACCAGTGCTGTCTGGTAGACTGACAGGAACAATGTCTCCCTTGTTAAATAAAAAATACTACTTGTCTAAGTAGCTTTTACCTCCTCCCTTCTATAACAATATCGATCAAACTTATCGATCAGCCAGTGATGCTTAAGCTTCTGATATTCACATGCCCACTATGTCTTGTACCAAATAAATAGTGACACTATAAAGATCTTTTTTGTTACTTTAATACATTGTTTGTGAGAGCACATTTTTCTTAGGGATGAAGATTAGAGGCATTATATGGCATAACTTGATGTTTTCACATTCTGTACATCTACTCGTGACCCCCCCCAGTGGGTTTGAGAATTGTTGCAATACAGACAAAAATCAGTGATGCTGTTTGCTAGAAGATACCAGGACAGGAACAGAGATGAGGTAGGTTGAGATGAAAGATAAAGCTAACAAGAGCACGGGCAAGAGGGAAACATTAACTGCGTGTGTTTGCTTGTATTTTCATTTTAATGATAACCAAATGTCCTCACACTACAGAGAAAGCCCTCAGAGTTTTCTTTTTTTGGTTGTCACTTGTACAAATGGCAGTTGTGCAGATATAAAGTTATTATAGGAAACTCTTTTTGAGTAAGTTCACTGGGTGCACATTTCAAGCCTTTTTCTCTTGCTCTTAATTATAGCTTATTCCTAAAATAGCACCTATGCAGCTTTGATTGGTACCACTTTAACCCTGAAACCCTTACTCTGTCACCTTGGGTCTTTACACACCCACATAAACAAACAAACATACACACACACACATACACACACAGAAACACCAAGCTTCAGGCTTGCCATAAAGGTCTGTGAGTCCACTTAACTGTTTGTCAACAAGAGGAACTAGTTAGTCGTCTTACAAAGCTGCAGTGTCTCTGTGTTCATAAGTGTGTTCTCCTAGAGTTGAGTAATAGTGGTTAATAGATTAACCCATTTATAGGGCAGGGAAGGCCCCATAATTGGGACATTGGGAGTGGTGGAGGGTTAAAAGTCAACTGATAATTAGATCCAATAAAGCAAAGCAGTATTTTTTGAAGGATTTGATTAATTTGAGGTTTTATTTTTGAATGTGTTACTTGTAAATCCAATCTCGGTGGCTCAGACCACCCAAAAAGCTTTCACTGGTGCTCCACTATGTTTGATCAAGCCACTTCAGTCAGTATTGAATGTCATTTTAATATGACATTGCGAAGGGTGGATACTGCTTGTCAGATTGTTGAGTTAAGTGATGGGATTGAAAACAATGAAGTTATTTAAATAAGTGTTTATTATGAAAAAGTATAAATCAGCATTTCAGCACATATTGCCCCATTGAGGATCAGTAGAATAGCTACAGAATAGAAATCCTTTCTTTACTTACACATTGTTTCATTAATGGTAGGTAACAAGTGTCACACAATTTTCTCTCCTGTAAAGTGCTCCATCTTGCTTTAGGGTGCTTGGTGGCTCCATGTGTAGTAGCACCCTGCTCACCTTTATTCAAACACAGCTGACAACAGAAGTCTAGAGAGAGAGGAGGATGGCAAGGCGACAGTACCACCTGCTGAATAAATCAACATGGTTTGACATTACATCCTGAGAGGCAAAGACCTGTGTATCTAGTGCTGTACAGTGTGGGTATGTGAGAGTTTTTTCTTTTCCTAGCAGTACTATGCATTTATTGTAGAACTGAACTGAAACAATGAGTCACCTAGTTCCACTTTCTCTGTTGTGAGGAGTATTTATTTAGGTTTTAAGCGTTTAAAAGGAGGGTAACAAGCAATTTATATGACATCACCTCAGGCTTGTGAAAGTAAGGGGCATGTTTCACTATTTTATAGATTAAATGATAATCGATTATCTAAGAAAACAAAACTGAATATCTTTACATTGAGGACTATTGGTCAGCTGGGACTCCAGAAAACCTTTAATAGGCAGTTTTCTGACATATTAAAAAGAAAATGATCAATCAATTATTCTGAAAAATAATTGATAAATTAATCAATAACAAAAACAATAATTTCTTTCAGCCCTATTTAGGAACAAGTGAAAATAAATATCTCGGTGGATAGTGGAAGATTATACTGTGGGTAGATTGCAGCAAGACACTTTACAAAAGCTCAGAAAACAAAATTGGCCATGGCTATTGTTTGCTACATCAATTCTGATTGATCATTTTTGTTTTGGTTTTATTTACACAAACCACTCCGGAGAAGTTTAATATGTGTTGTTTAAAATATGTGTATTTTGGTAATAACAAGCTGTTGCAGGGCCTTTACACTAATAATTAAATACTAGATAAAGAACAATGTATTGCCGTTATTAATATAACAAAGATGTCTGAAATCCAGTGCTGGGAGCCTCATAAGTGGGTTGCGTTTCATTCTTGATCATAACGAATGATTTAGCATATGTGGGCTAAATATAATTATATATATATGTATATAGCCTGTGAGCTATTTAGTCTGTTGATACTGCTTTTATACAGAATCAATGAGTAGATGTTGGAAGGCAGATGTATCTCTGTGCATTATATAGGTCAACACAGAGCTTATCAAGCTAAGACCTGGTCACTCTATGTCCCTCTCCCGTTCGTCCTTGTCTTGCTCCCTCTGTCCATTACTCTCCAGTACATTGTCATTTGTCTCGCTCCCCCCGCCTTGCATCAAAGCCCCCTATCTCTTTGTGCTACTTTTATTCCCATCTATCCATCTTGTGGAGTATGTATGTCAGGCAGGGCCTTTGCATGCATCATTTGTCACTTAAATTGACTTTGAAAGAGAATGAAAACAACGTTCCCCTCGGAAAACTGTGATACTTACTCTTTGAAATTGATCAATAATTACATTACGTTCTGGATTTGGATATTTTTGGATTAAAAAACAGTACCCTCAGGAAGTGATCCAAAATGTGTATAGGAAGCTTTTTATAAATTGATATTTGCCAGTTGACAGTCAGTTGCCCAGTCAAGTCTTAATAAAGTCCTAATAATAGGCCTGGAGGTATTAGCACATCTCACATCCTCCCAAATAACTTTAAAGTTGAGGAATACACAAACACCTTCAAGCAGTACAGGTTTGTTTGTTTTCCACACTTAGTACCAAAGTGAAGTGAGTGCTGATCATCACACAGTAGACCTACAATAAGAAATGGAGCCCTGAAGCATTTTGTTTATCAATGGGGAAAAGCTGTGTCCTTATTTTTATACTGTGTGTGTGTGTGTGTGTGTGTGTGTGTGTGTGTGTGTGTGTGTGTGTGTGTGTGTGTGTGTGTGTGTGTGTGTGTGTGTGTGTGTGTGTGTGTGTGTGTGTGTGTGTGTGTGTGTGTGTGTGTGTGTGTCGCCAGTCTTGTGCATCTCATCAGGGCCAGAGAACAGCTGAGCTAGAGCGTTTTTGTCCAAACTGCAGTGATCTGAGTCTTAGTTTGTGGCCCAATGTAAAACTGTCAGTGTGGTGACACAGTTGAGAAGCAGTCGCTGGCTGGGCTGAAGAAACGAACCTTTATACAATGTCAGTTTAGGTTCAATATGTATGGTGGAGTGTCCAGTGACACAGCAGGAACAACTTGTGAGACTCATCTGTTCTTACGGCTGATTCACCTTACTCATCAAGTAATCTTCCAGAATATCAAAAAGCACTCGGTGAATACATCACCTAAAGCTTTCCTAACCATGACATATCATGGGAAACATCATGTTGTCAGTGCTTTACATTACGATCTTGGGGGATCATTATGAATGTAATGCCTAATAGTTTTAGTTTAACTGACTGTAGAAGTCTGAAGTAGATGATTAAGTAATAAACGGAGTATGTTCTAAACATATATACATAAACCATCCTAAACAGAAACCTCTTTTAAGCCACAATAGCAGCATCAGTCAGTCAGTCAGTCAGTCAGTCAGTCAGTCAGTCAGTCAGTCAGTCAGTCAGTCAGTCAGCCAGTCAGCCCACAACTTTGGTCAACTATTGCCATTAACTTTGGTACGGACCATGTGCCATTGTAAAAACCTTGGTGATGCCCTAACTTTATATTCCAGGTGAAAAATGGTGTGTGCTAATATGCAAATGTCGGCATGCTAACTTATGATAAGCTAAACCAAGATGGTGAGCATGGTAAATATTATACATGCGAAACAGTAGCATGCTGCTGCAAGCTCCCTATGGCCCATCGTGGTGCAATTTGGTGCATCTTGGAAGACAAAGATACACCAACATCCAGTTGTAGCCTATAAATTGTAGTTTTATGCGTTTGCTTGGATTAGGTGTTTGCTAAATCAAAGCGCCACTATTGTAATTTCATGCAGATAAGCATGTCAGCATTGAACTGAAAGGGTTTTGCATGTAATTTGATCATTTTGCGGTTTTCATGCAAAGAGATAAGCGCACGTATTAGACCTGTGTCCAACTTATGTAACCGTAGCTTGCTTGTGTTTTGTCTTGTTGCCTAATTGGATTCTGATGCATGTTAGTGGCTGCAAATATAATGTGTGTGCAGCCACTGCCTCAGGGCTCGAACACAGAGTAGCAACTCTTGCGGTACCAGAGCTTCTCATTATTAACTGCTGCTTAATGACTGCAAGCGTGTGTGTGCTTGTGTTGGACTGATCTCAGGATTAACCCTAGCCAGACCTCCCTCTGCCCTTCACCCTGTAATGCCCCCCCCCCACTAAAATGGATGAACTGCTCTCTGTGTATGCGTGTGTCCATAAACATGCATGTGCAAAAGCTTCACTTTTATTCTAGTTTAGGTTAACACTTGTTGTTGAAGTTTTTCTAAAGCTGTTTCCTCATTTTCCACTTTTTCTGCTGTTGTAAAATGATCACACACGTCCTATAAATGAGCTCTAACTGCCATCGTAATCTCCACCATCCACTTTGACTAGTGACCAATCATCAGTCAGGTTGGCTGGTTATATAGTGACAGTAAGCCCTGGTTAGGTATTAGTGAGCTACATAGCAAAGAAAGTGTTTTTTCCTTTTCATTTCACTGTCCAGATGGCAGGCTGGACTACATTCAGCCACTACCAGTCTGAACGGTGCAACACCACCATGCTGTGTGAGTTCCCCGAGCATGAAAGGGAGAAAAGGAATTAATTTAAACTGAAGGAAGGATGGACAGAAAAAAAAATGCCCAAAGGCTAGGGAAAGGGGGGGGGAAGAAATTTGGAGCACTTTGGCATAGAGAGTGAGAAGAAGAGATGGGGGAGAGAGAGAAAGAGAGGTAACAAGACAGGCAGCTGAATTCAGGGTGAAGGAATGAGGGCTGAGAGGGAAGGGAGGAGAGGGGAGAGAGAGAGAGAGAGAGAGAGAGAGAGAGAGAGAGAGAGAGCTTTATTTCCTGTCCTCCATGAATAGGCAACATATTTCTCTGGAACATTCCATCCTCTGAGCTGGCCCAGCCTGTCACCAAGACTCAGGGTGCCACACTCCTCCCCATCTCTGAATTTCTGCCCATTACACTCTGTCTCTGTCTTTTCTCCTTGTACATATGATTCACTGCTCAATTTTGTGTGTCCCTTCCCTTTTATTCCCATCTTCCCTCAGAAAAAGTGAGCTAACTTTAAAGTGTTTAGTCAAAACTTTGACCAGACACTGAAAAGCGTCACAGAGTAAACCTCTACCCCCGTATATAGAAAATAGTAGTAGGATTGGATAGATATAGTCGAATTGCTGTTCAAAGGAAGACTTGATTCAACTGGATTACACCAAACTTTAGTTATCTCTGTGAGGAAATTTAGTTGCAACAGCCGATTGCAAGATACACAAGAAAAATTTCCACACTTGCAGACTCCAGTCCTCTCACAGTGCTACTGCATATTGGATTAATACATGAATAGTGGACATGATAAAAGAAGTGGATGGACAGACATATCTGGTCAAGAAAACACAAACTAAAGCTATTTCAGGAATGCTTTATTTGGACAGTTGAGTGTTTAAAAATGGATTACTGTCTGTTTGTTGCATCTGCCCACTCTAAACCTAACCCCAATCCTAAATGTAATCCTATAGATCAAATAGAGAGACACCATTATATCACTTTACACTTATATGTAGTCACTTGATAGTAAATTGAGTATAGAATTATACAATCCAAATAAAGTGATAACCATTAGGGTTTTTATAGGTCAAATATATCTAGCTAATTTGCTTATATGGCAAAGAGAGCAAAGTACACAGACGTATGCACACGCAGTTGCCAGCAAAGTGATAGGGTTATACTTAAACAGGCATTTCTCTTTCCTGCTTTGGAAGCTTATTTGTCAACACACAGCTGGTCAAACATACCCTTCCAGAGAGAGTTCATCTCACCGGATTGTTACAGTGTTCTGGGAATGTAAATATAGAGAAACCACCCCGGGATGGGAAACAATCTATAGGTACCGGCTATCTCATTAGCTTTGGCTGTGGGATTTTTTTTGGGTGGGGTTATAGCAGTCACACGGCCAGGTAAGCCAGCCGTTTCATTCACCGGTCCTGCTCGACTGTAAAATCCAGCTATCTAAAGAAAGAAAGTGAGGTGTACTCTGGCCTGGCAGAGAAATAAGGGCTGACATTTTGAAAAAAAAAAGAAAGCAGTTCATGTTATAGCCACGTGGCGACACATAAAAACTGAGGCTGCTAAAAATAGAAAAGACTAAAACAAATAATGTGCTGTATAAGTGGAAAAGTTTTAAATTAGCACTTTAAACTTTGACCCTGTCGGTGGTGTAACTAACTAACTTTCAGACACTGAAAACAACAGCCCTTCCTACAATATTTCTACCCTGTCACCACACACTGCTTTATTTAAATGTTACAGTAAAACCAAACACATTGCATCATTGATCTGAACCAGCAACACATTGCTGTTTGTAATTTTCTTGTAAATATTAGCTGTGAAATTTGCTTCTCCACACTGAAGCTTTGTTGATGTCCACTGTTTGGCTGCTGCTCGCTCCCATCGCACACTTGTTGGAAAGTCGCACACCTCTTAAACACACATACGTCTTCCTGTGTGTAGTGCTAACACACTCTCGTTATTGCCAGCAGAACCACAGACGCACACAGAAGTCCGTGCCTCTTTAAACATGTTCAGTATCACACAGACCCCCCCCCTTCTCACACACACACACACACACACTTTCCTTTCCCACCCTTCCTCCACCTCCCCTCTTCCTCTCCTCCTTTTGTTCTCTTCCTCCCCGAAGAGGAGGGTAAATTGGACCTTGTTTTGGATATTTAAAACTGGTCAATTTAAAACTGTGACTAAAAGATTTGCTCAATGAGGTTTTGGACTGGAAGAGTCAGATTGAAGCTCTACAGTTTTTCATAGCTCAGACTGTTTGCTGCTGTTGGGTAGAACCTCCCAAAAACACAGCTGGTGTCTCATTGAGAGGCCTAGAAAAACAAGGTATGCCTGCGTCTGTGCGTAAACGCAGTATTTCGCATGGCGGAAAAACCCAGCCCCAACATCGTCATATAGACATCAAAACAAACACTGCCATGCTCTCAAATCAGGATTGCATCAATGCATGTGTTTGATGGAATGTGAGCGAGTGTGTTTTCAATGCTTCTTTTTCTTCAGCTGCACTCACAGTGCCCTTGAAAGGAGGAGGGTCTTCATAGCGAAGACACACCTCTTTTTCCCAAATATGGAAAGCAACATGGGCTCTTAAAGGGACAGAAATTGTGTGTGTGTGTGTGTGTGTGTGTGTGTGTGTGTGTGTGTGTGTGTGTGTGTGTGTGTGTGTGTGTGTGTGTGTGTGTGTGTGTGTGTGTGTGTGTGTGTGTGTGTGTGTGTGTGTGTGTGTGTGTGTGTGTGTGTGTGTGTGTGTGTGCTGAAACAGAAGGTCCCAAATAAGAGTGCTGCTCGCGAGGCAGCCGCACCTATGTCATGAAGGAAAACCATGCCTCATTGCAATCTTCCCCCTGTATCTCTGTGAGTTTATCTTCCTCTGTCTATCCTGCTGCCTCAGCCTTCTACGCCTTCTACCACCCCCGCCCCTCCCATATCCTCACATCTCTATATTTGGATGTACGTAGCTGAACCTGTGGCTTGTTTTTCAAACTTCATCTCTGCTCACTTTTTAACGTTCCCATATGCACATACACTCAACTACTGTGACATACTTTCACACAAATGTATATACACACTTTTAAAAGCAACAGCATTGAAGTAGAACCTCTCGTCATTCTCTCCTACTCATTGTACAGATGAACCAAAAACAAAAAAAAAAAATTTTTATGATCATGACAAACTTTTCTTTGTGATTTTGATATTATGATTAGGAGAAATTGTATTTCCACCCATCTTCTGATGCAAATGTCACAAATAATTATTTCATCATCTGTGCATAGTAAGTTGTCATGAAATAATGATTTGCTAACTCAACCTAGTGTTCGAGTGTTAGAATATACTAATCAAATCATATTTATTTAAATAGCCCAGATTCACATGCTAAACTCTGATTTTACAATCCATAAACATACACCGCCCTATATATTTATACTCTTGATTTGGTTAGGGAAAATCACTACAAAACTACAAACATGTCCTCTCCATCCTTCTGTACTGTGAACATAACATAGCAGAACAGCAGCGGCTGGCAAGTGTAAAATTACCATCTTGTTTCGGAAAGACATGCATGTTGTCACAGATGGAAACTGAGCAGGAGATAGAAGTATGAGAATAGAGACAGTGACTTAGAGACAGACACCTATCAATAGGTTTGTCTCACATGTCTCGACCAGCATACATCTGATAACAAGACAACCCTGGTTTCCTAAATAAGGATAAAGAATAACCGGCTGGGTGTGTGTGTTTGTGTCTGTAACAGGAGAGCTGGGCCAAGTTGTGTGCTAAATATGTGTTCACGACAGCCTCAAGTATGTTTTGTGCACAGGGCTTTTAATCTCCATCTGCAACGCGTGTGTGTGCGCGAGGTGAGAGAGCATACGCAAGTGTGTGATGCACTTGCTTGCACTGTGTGTACTTTAACCACACCACTCTGAAATAGTTCTTGCCTAGTCAACATGCTGTTCCTTATTAGCTCACAGATGGCAAAATAAACACACACACACACCCACTCACAGATGAGGGCTGCTCCTGGTACTCAGCTGATAAACTTTTTCACATGCACTTCATTTTCTATCTGCACTCTAGCAGTAGATAAGCCTTCTGCTTTTGTGGGCTTGTGTAGGCTATAGGCGCTATGTACAGTTCAAGCTTACGCACAGTGTTTTTGTGTGTGACTGTGTGCGTTTGCCTGTGTGAGAGAGCAAAGGAAGGGGGAGGGTGAACTGCATCGATGTTTGCATCTATTCTCTGAGGCATTAACTTCTTTATTAACTGTTGTTCTTTAACTACCGACACACAACCACATATGTGGCTGGCACGCTATGAGAGAGGGATTACACAAGTGAAAGACTGTACACAAAACATGCTTGGAGCTGTCAAGGACACACATCTAAAAAACACACACACACACACACACACACACAGGGGAAAGTGCTCTTTGGTTGTTTTCTACTTCTGCAGAACAGGCCAAGCAGGAGCAGGTGGGCGGGGTTTTGGCTCTCATTGCCTCTCCCCCCCTTAACTCATTCCCCTGGCCAATCAGGACCTCAGTCACCACAGCTGACCCCCCTTTTCTCTAGCCAATCATCTGGAAGCCCCCCCCCGCCTTCACTGCTGAGTGAGCAGAGCATGCCTCCCTCTATCAGCTGAGAGGAAACCGACAGAAAGAAAACACAGAGAGAGAAAGAGAGAGGCCGAGGGTAGGATAGGGAGAAAGGGTTTAAAGGAGGGGCCTGAGAGTACATGGAGGAAGAGAGGACAGGGTGAGGAAGAGGAGGAATGGGAGGAGAGGAAAGGGGGATTGCTGGCATGTGAAGTGGGCTTTTGTATTCAAGATATTTTGGAGCGGCGCGAATGGGAGAAAGGAAGAAAGGGGGCAGAGGGGAGCTTGAGAGAGACAAGAAGAGGGAGGGGAAAAGAGAGATGGGTGGGGGGTGAGAGTGGGTTTTTGATTTGTGTATGTGGAGGGTGGAGAGAGGTAGACAGGAAGAAAACGAGAGAGAGAGAGAGAGAGAGAGAGAGAGAGAGAGAGAGAGAGAGAGAGAGAGAGAGAGAGAGAGAGAGAGAGAGAGAGAGAGAGAGAGAGAGAGAGAGAGAGAGAGAGAGATCTAGTGCAGGCCTCCTGACAAAACAAGCAGAGGGAGGCAGAACAACATGACTTGACTCTGTCTTTGTCAACACCACCTTTTCAGGAGGAAGGAAGCAACAAGAGAGGCAACAAACCAGAGAGTTGAGAGAGACAGACAGACAGACAGACAGACAGACAGAGACAGAAAGAGAGAGGGGGCAGCCTGACCCAGTGAAAATAGAAACCCAGGAGCACAGAGAGAGAGACAAGGCAGCAGTCACCCATCCAGCCACCAGACGCAATAGAGGAAGGAAGGAGAGAGGCAGAGAGTGAGACAGCGAGATAAACCCCATCTTTCTAAGAGGGTGAGTGTCACAAGTTCTCCTGCTGTCAAGCGTACTAATGTTGCTCCTGTCATATTGTCAGCTGCATTCGGGTGACTCAACGTCTCCTAAAATGGCCACATGAAAAGGCAGACCGAGAGACAGACAGACAGGCAGGCAGGCAGGCAGGCAGACAGGCAGACATGCAGACGGAGGGAGGGAAGGAGAGACAGAAAGGGACCCCGGGTCAAACAGCATTCTCAGCAACTTGTCACTGAGCCAGCTTAGTTTAGACTGCCATGACCCGCCAGCCTGAGTACTGTATGTGAGTCTGGTGTAACACTGACTCGGTTTCAGTCAACTCAACCTGTCTCCTTCTGTCACTTCCTGTCTTCTGTCTTTGTCTGATACTTAAACAAAAAAACACACACACACACACACACACACACACACACACACACACACACACACACAGTCTGCTGTCATTCCATCCCCTTGTACTCAGCGACATCAGATTTCCAAACTCTAGAGGGCTTCTGTAATCTAATCAACAGGTGATTGTTTGCAGGAGCACATAACAACTTTGTGTGTGTGTGTGTGTGTGTGTGTGTGTGTGTGTGTGTGTGTGTGTGTTTTTGTGTGTGTGTGTGTGTGTGTGTGTGTGTGTGTGTGTGTGTGTGTGTGTGTGTGTGTGTGTGTGTGTCTTTATCAGCCTCCAGGCACAGTACAAGCCTGGGAGTATCTCGGGTGGGGTTCTGCTAAAAGTTGATGAGACAATTGGGGCATTTGGGAGGCTGCTAACTTCATGTTGATGCTATCACACCTCTGTTTTAGGACACAGGGAGGGCAGAGTGCAGCTGAGTGCAGTTAGAGACAAGAGTTTTCACAGAAGGCCCATTCAAGATGATTATGTCACTGATAATAAATCATTTCAGATTACAGGATGTTGAACTAACCTAATCCAAAAGCCAGAGGCTAACAAATTCCCCTTTCTCTCTTGCTAGGGGATAGTCAAAAAAAGAAAGCAAAATTTAATTGTGAAGTGTACATGCTGTGCATTTGATTATTAGGTGATTTTGTCATTTGCTAAGACCCTTCTGAACCATATTTATTGTAGGGACATTTAATAGAAGTGGTCTTTTTTAATGATTAGGTGTGTTTAGGATGAAAAATACAAACACGAGCACAGGCTAAAAAACTTTGCTTTTATATTACTGTGGCACCGTGTCTTTCTGAAGGCTATGCCTACCTCTGTCACTAAACAAATTTTTATATTAAACTGGACTGCTGGGTGAATAGAGGCTGTCAGAAGTTTGCCAACAGTTGTCCTGATTGACGTTTTTGATTCAAAATTCTCTGCATTGCAGACCAGCAAGTCATCATAAATTCAGACAGCTGTAAACAGAGAAGCTGTTTTTTTCCCATAAACAATTTAGCAGCAGCAATTTTCAAAGAGCCTAAAGTAAAAGAAAACATCTGAAATATGCAGTGATTGTATTTGTTGCACTTCTAAGATCGTAAACAAACCCATGTTGCATTTTTTAAATTGCAGAACGACAGAAAGTTGTGGTGCTTTAGAATCCTTCATGCTTTTGTGTGTCTGTGTTTGCGTGTATGCGTGTGTACACATGCATGCGGCACCCGGGTGTTGTGATGAATGTCCACAGGCCAAATGTCAGGGTATTTTCTGAGGATAGGTGATGGCTGTGAACTCTGCCCCCTTCACTTCCATACACTTCACTAAGAGCTAGATTCTAGGTCAGAGTTTGTGTATACTGTTTTGTGTGTAAGTGTGCTTTCATTCAACCCATGTGCAGGTTTTTTTTTTTTTTTAAGTTCGCAGGGAGCCACAGGGTCTACTGTATACTCTTGTATCTTTTGCAGATGTTTATGCTTAACATACTGATGCTCCAGTTGCCACAATGACTGATGAGTATCTCAGTCTAACAAGCTTTTAATAGACTGCTCAGTGGAACTAACTCTGTGTGTGTGTGTGTGTGTGTGTGTGTGTGTGTGTGTGTGTGTGTGTGTGTGTGTGTGTGTGTGTGTGTGTGTGTGTGTGTGTGTGTGTGTGTGTGTGTGTGTGTGTGTGTGTGTGTGTGTGTGTGTGTGTGTGTGTCATTTGCTACACGTGGATCAGCGCCTTGTTTGCATTTGCCTTAGGCTTTTACCACCACCCCTAACACCACCTCTCTCATGATCAAATCAAAAGCTACTGGGCCTCCTGATGTGTCATCTGACCCAAGACTATTGGCCTTTGAACTCTTGACCACAGTCTTTCTGGTCCTAAAGGAACAATCAGACTTACACATATTTCAGCACACCTCTGTGGCTAAATATATACCCCTTGAAGGGCCTGAGCATCTTCTGAACAAAATGTTTGAGCTCCACAACCGGCATGTCTAGAGTCAAAGGTATTGAACCCTTTGACCTCAGTCCTTTTTACGTGACTATGAGTAGTGTTTCTTGATTCTGCTGATGTCAGGGTGGCCTTGTGAACTTTGAGTTTTAGCTTTTAGTTTTAGTCCACATTTAGAAGCCAGATCCCCTTTCTGCTGTGGATTCAAGCAGTAGATAAATACATTTGAGTTCTCTTTTTACTGTCGTGTTTCATTTTCCGTTTGCCTATTTCTATTGAACAATCATTTCCCGGGTTGTGTTGTGGGCTAATTTTCTTTGAATGTTTCTGTAAACTTGACTCAACTCTACCTCTTCTCAGTGCATTTTGTCCTGGTTCTGTTCAGCACTTTACTGAATCTTCATCTCATTGTGTTTCTGTGCCCAAGCAGCTTCTGTTATTGTTTTTCACCTGTTTCCTCATTTCTCGTTGAATGTGTGGGTCCTTCACCCACACACATTGTATTTCCTCCTCCTTTGTGTATGCAAATGAAACAAATCTAAAGTTTGAGTGTGTGAGAAAAACAGGGCTGGTTTGTGGCAATACATTTGTTATATATAGTATATAATAGTTTTGAACCTTTGCAACTCTAAAACTACGATCTGAAGAGTCATTAACACTTGTAATTACAGCAAAAAAGTTATGTCTGATTATTTTATTAAACACTGTTTTCCACATTTCACTGTGCAGCCCTGCTTTTTGCAGCATTTTTGAGGAGGCAGCTATTTGTCCATTGAAACATTTTCAAAAACATCTAGTGCGGGTTCTGGTGGCTCATTTTTTTATATCTGAAAAGATTCACTTATATGCACAGAAGGTCTCCATTCACTGTAATTTTAAGGCTGTGCTGTAACTCAGCCGTTGGTTTGTCCACTGTAGCCATTAACACTTTGAGAGCCTTGACACTGGGGAGTTGTACCTGCCCCTGCTGTATTTATACCTTCCTCAAGGTCTTTTGCTGGTCTGTTATCTCTCTCTGTTCCCCTCTCTCTCTCTCTCTCTCTCTCTCTCTCTCTCTCTCTCTCTCTCTCTCTCTCTCTCTCTCTCTCTCTCTCTCTCTCTCTCTCTCTCTCTCTCTGTCTGGCTGGCTGGCTGGCTGGCTGCTTCCTTCTTGTCGGTCGTTTCTCATTCCTTTGTCTGTCATCTCACTATTTCTACTCTTGTCCTGTCTTTTTGTGAATGATTGCTTGCTGCTCCACTTCCAGAAATGCTGCAGATGTTACACGGAGATTGCACCTGGCCTGCCAATGATGTGTAACATCTTCATGCTTCATCTCAGCAGCATTCAATCAAGGAAATGTGAGATGAATTTTGAGGGTAATGATTTTTTGAAATTAATGATAGCTATAAATAATAGCCTTAAAGGGAAAATGTAATGATTTCATGTCGATACGATGCAATGTGTTTTGTTTACCCATATTGGGGAAGTTGGTCCACAAAAAGACACAAACACAAACAGATTTGCAAATCTACAATCCAGCTAATATGTATGGCTGTGCCACTGACACACACAGTAAGTCTATACAGGTCGTGTGCATTTTACGCAAATCGAGTAGATTAGAGGTGAATATGGGAACATTGTCTAATGGGGGAGGTGCGAGGGAGGGTGAGTGTATTAAAACCACTACAATGTTCAGCGATGCAGTAACAGAGTTCTTTAGTTGTCAAGTCTGAGCTGGCACACACACCCTGCAACCTGAAGCCTTTCTGGGGTTAAGCCAGAGTGTTCTACATTACCAGCCACTCAGAATTACTGCCCCCAGCTGGCTGCCAGTCAGGTATATTCATTCATTCTGTCCTGATAAGCAATGGCCTGTCATGGACCTGTCATGGACCAGGCTGCAATTCTAGGCGGCTGCATCTGTACTCCTCTATTGGCTCCTGGATCAAGCCTGAAAAGGGTTGGGCAGCCTCTGCCAGCTTGCAGCTCAGCTAGTTCAGAATAAGGTCAGAAATTAAGTGGGACCTAGCCCAGAGCATTTGGGTACTCCCAGTGAGCTCTGACATAAGCAATGACTATAAATACTCATTGCAGACTCCTCTCCCATTCTTTCCCCCTCCCCCACTCTCTGTGTTCACCCCTGGGCACTCGCCTGGAGACTCCACCTGTCTTCAGGAGGGGACAACACAAGAGAAGATAATTCCTTGTATTATGTTGATTGAACTCGCATATGTCGTAAGTAAGTCATGCTGCCTTTGTTTTGTCATTTGACTTACAAATTAGATCAACCAGACCTCCCTGTTTGACTGGGTGAGCGCTGGTTTCACCCGAGAGTGTCCCCCACCCCAAGAGATATCTGCAAAATAATCAAATTCCCTGGTTTACAGAATGTGTCCTCCAAATGTCCTGTGGAATTTTCTTGGCACTTAGGCCACACATGTTAGAATACTAGCATGTTATTTATTTTATATTATCCTTTTTTTCCCCCTGTGGTGTAAAGTTAAAAAAACCTCTAAACCAGCCCTATGTTTAGGAGAGTCTGTGCAACCTGGGTTTTCCCAAAGGTAGTGTTGTGTGACTGCATATAGACCATATGTAATTTGAGTAATTACAGGTGACAAAGGCTTCACTTCTGACATCACCTCCATGTGATTCTTTGCATGCAGTGATAGGAAAACATTATGTCCTGATGATATACCATTATGCTGCAGTTGTAATCAGGTTATAATATACATGGGAGGAGGGATCCCTCCCTTCTTGTTGAAGTTAAATACTGTGCTGTGCAAAATGAGTTTGAGAACAAATATAAAATACAATACATGCTCATATAAACACTATTTGTCAGCCTGCTGCAGGGTTAGGGTTGAGTAGTTAGTAATATCCCCTGTATTACTTACCTAGTTTGATCATTACATATTTGTATAGACATTTTGGGATTTTTATCAACATCCCTTATAGTTCTACCATTGGATACATTGCGAGTGTGTTTCAGTCTAGTGGAAAGTACCCATGAGCAACTAGTTGCTCCATCTACATTTCCTTTTTCTCACAGTCTTTACTCTTGCTTGATCTTTATGCCTATGTCATCACTTCTATGCACATACTGGGTCATCACTGTTTTGTCATGATGATTCAAAAGGAAATACAAGAAAGTGAAGTAGCTGGTTACTGTAATGTAAGTCTAAAGAAGACACACAGTTGGTTCCCACAACTGTGTGTCTCTTCTTTAAGATCAGATAAGATAGACTTTATTGATCCCACAATTGGGAAATATTACTCGCTACAGCAGCTTGAGGTACAACACAATAGATTAGACAACACACATTAAATAAAACAGAACAGAAACAGAAAAGTACAAGATATAATAAAAATAGAATAAGAGTTATATGTACACTATATACAGCGTTTTATATACATATGTGACTGATAAGGAACATTGCACAGGTCACCGCAGGAGGTAGCGGCACGGTGTAGAAATAAATAATTGCACAGGTTAGAAATATATACGGCATTAGTGGAGAGGGAATATAGGCTATAGACATAGGGCTATGAATATACATTAGACTAGTAGAACAGGTATTAAATAGTGACTGGGATAAGTGTTGGCAGATGTTACAGAGACAAACAGTGCTACATTATGTTGTTGCTGATTTACTGTTTTGCCAGCAGGGTTTTAGGCAGATTGGCTTTCTCAGCTATTTACAAAACTCCTCCGATTGTCACATTTTACATGTCAAGCTTTAGATGAAATGTGTAAGCATTTCAATCAAATTCTTTTGGCTGATTTAGGTCAACAGAAAAGAAGGCGTTTTGTTGCAACTTTTGACTGGCAGTACATACAGTACCTCATGGGGACAGCCATTTTGTTGTGTTTGTAGATATTTTCTTGGAGGAGCATCTTTGCTGGTCTATCCCTGCCCCCCCGAACCCCCCATCGTCCACGCTCTCTCTCTGGCTCTGCTTCTTTTTCTCCCTCTTTGTGGCCAAGCACAAAGGAGCCGTTATCCTTGGGCTACTGGTTGCCATGGCGATAGCTCACTGTGACTTCCCCCCTACACATTCCCAAGTTCTGGTCCAAGTGGGTCGGGAAACGTCCTGCTTCTCTTGGCTCAGCACCATTTAATGCCAAATTAGACCTGGAAATATTAAGTTTCTGCTCTACGAGTGGCTCCTCCATGTTTGATCCTCAACCTAGAGTATCTGGGTTTTTTCCACTAACATGATAAGGGAATTTATTATTTGATTGATTTGTCTTTGTGTTGTTCTTCTCAAGTTCAGTAAAGGACTTAAATATCGACTGCCTAACTTGCCATGTTTGCACAATATGTGTGTGTTTGTCGGTTATGTATGGATATTTAAGTATGCACAGGTATGAGGACTTAAGTTGTTTGCAGGGGGTAAAGTAAAAGCAACTGACTGACCACTGATTTAATCTATATATTTCTGTCTCTTCAGGGTTTCTGGGTGTAATGACCCTACCATGATGCCAAAACCATGCCACACCCTACGCCCAGGTGACCAAGGAGGGCGTGTCTGGCTATCAGCCAATCGCAGAGGGAACCCCAATAGAGTTACTTCAGATTCCAGTTCAGAAACATTTTCTCTCAAGAGCCTCCTGCATCACTGACACTCTGCCCCTCAGGTAAGTTTGATGACAACTTGTTGTTTCAGACTATATTTATATATATATATATCAATATTAAATATCTTTCTTAAACAAACAAATGTAATGCAATTAATGTGTGTTGGCCAGACCAGAAACTTTTTTATTCTTACCCAAGGCGTTCATACCAACAGGCATGTAGTCAAATGTGGAATGTGTTCAGTTCTCTTGCGATGGTGCATTATACAGAACTGTTGTAACTTTGAATTATAAAATATGATAGTTACATTTCCTTTTTACAGACAAACCACCAACCTTTTTTATTTCTCCTCAGGTTGTAGCTCTTGTGCCCACCTCCTTCACTCCTGCTTCCTCTGGAGTCCTTACTGTTTCCTGATTACCCGTCTTGGGATGTTGGCGTTGTTTTGTGGCAGCTGCCATGGAGATAGACAGGTTCCTTTAGTAGGCCATTTTAGACACAACTTCCAGATGTTGTGCCAGATGCAGGTTGTCCACACGGGCAGGATTAGACAAGGACGGGCACAGAGGTAAGATGCTGATCTGAGACATTGGTTTCAATTAGAGAGAAGACAAATTAGGTTTATGCCTTGCCTGAATTGTATTATGTTTGCAGCCCATTAATGTAATTAAAGAGCTCTATATACATACTGTTTAATATCTGAAAGGTAAAGGAAAAGTACCTGATTTCCCCTCTTGTGGCAATTATATTTTCTCAGGGCAGAAAAGGTGTACTACCTACAGTGTGTTCACATAACATTATGACATAGTGAAGTCATATAGTCAATTTTAAGTGTCAAGGCAGTGTGTCAAAACCAACAATCAAAGGCATACCATTCCTTTGCAGTCACAAAAAAAGAAGTAAAAATAGATTCGGCAGCCCAGGTTTCACATTTCCTTTTCTGTAAAATAAAAACATGCACACCATATGAGATTTGTTCATTCTGTTCATATATGTAACAAAATTTGTCATGTGTACTGCAACAAATCTTTTGGTTAAAGTGACAATTTTCAGAACCCAAAGACCCTAAATTACAGTTGTGATTAAATATTCTCACATCATTGCTCAATGGCTTTTTGTCTTCTGAATTTGTCATGCTTTTTTATGCTTTCATACAGTCCACAATTTTTAATTGCTTTATCTTCCCTGAATAGTAATACTGTATTTCGCTCCTCTTAGGTGCTGTGCGGCTCAGCTTCCTGATTCACACCAATTGACAACATCACAGCAGGAACTATAGGACTTCCTATTCCTGTGGAACATCTTGCTCTGCCTCCTGGCACTTGTGAGGACCTGCTTGACCCTGTTGCACAAAACTCAGTCAAGACTCTTATCACCCAGCATAGAAACCATGCGGCACATTCATGTGGAATTAGCCCACAAAAAGGCTCCATTAGAGCTTCCAGCCCAGGAGGGGGACCTGCCTCCACCTACAGTCCCAACACCGGGCCTGGACCCTGGGGTCAGACCTGGGGCACCAAGGCACTTTGGACAGGAGGAGTTGCGACTCCAAAAAGTCTACCAGCTCTCCATTTTCTCCCAGTTGGGGGGATTTTCTACCTCCACAGAATCCCACACTGATAGCCAACAGAGGCCTGTCCGCCAGGGTGTGAAAAGGGGGCTAGAAGAGCCCCAGTTGACTCATAAGCGCCCCCACCTGGGGGACTCCTCAGATAAGGAGGCATTGGAGGGAGGGGTCCTTTGTGGGCCAGCCCCTGCTCAAGGTGTTGGGATGGGGTTAACAATGGGCCCTGGTGGGCCTGGTTCTGTATACTCTTGCACACAGATGGAGCACAGAGACTCTGAGGGGGGACTGTCACCCAGGTCTCCACCCCTCTCTCCAAGCCACAACCCCTCCCGACGTCCAACTCAGCACAATCACGACAGGCCCATTCCTGATGTGTTTGCTCCACTCTCGCCTAAATCCCCCCCAATGTGTGACCCACATGGTCATCTCTGTGACCAGGGCCATTCCCTCGGAAGCTCAGCCAGGGCTGAGGCACCTAATGGGGGCCACACACCCACCTACTCACTAGGTAGCCCTGGAAATGAGAGCTGTAGTAATGGCTCATCTGGAGGCCAGCCCAGCCCATACTTATATGAAATGTCCACGTATGAGACTCCCAACCCTACCAGTCCCACCAGCCCTCCAGGCCCTTTCTCCCCCCCACACCACACAGAGCTGCAGGAACCAGGGGAGGCCACTGAATGGGAAGTTGGACTTGAATCCTCCCCACCAGAGCGAAGTGCCACCCAGGCTGCCTCCTCCTCCAATGGTCTGTCTTCCTGGGAGAAAACTCCCAGCACTAATGGCCACCGTCTCTCCTCTGGAGGCCACTGGCCTGCTAAAAAGAGGCTTCTGTCCCCGAGCGACACAGGGGAGTCATGTTCAGAAGACGAGGGACCCTCTACATCCAAGAGAAGCAGGTTGTCATTGCTGGCTCCAGGACTAGGCCCGACCTCATGTCGCAGCACTGATTCTAAAGCTGCCCCTTACTGGAACCACCTGCTGCCCTCTGCATGGGACCGGCCTAAGGTCAGCACACATACATGAACTCACATCATACATACTGTCTTGGAAAATTGCTTTGATTAATCTAATTAACGAAAACAGCAGCCTTAGTCTATAGTTCCAGCAACTGTCCTGGCTAATAGCTAACATGAGTTGTTATGCAACTTGGTTATATTAACAAGATAGTATGATGGGTCGAAGTTAATTAAGTTACTGTGAGAAACTGATCAGTTTTACTCAAAAAGGACACAAAATGTACACTTTCTCAGTACTGTTGGTCAGAGACATGCAGTTAGCTGCTCTGAGCAGGTGTTCCCCATTAGCAAAGAAGCTCTAGTTTGACTGCAAGAGTCGGATATTTCTAAATATTCTTATGATCCACATATTATTCATATTGAGGCAAACGGTTTTCTTTTTCTTTTTTTAATGACCAGATGAAGGTTTTCCAACCATAATTAACTACTACTACTAGAAAGAAGCTCTAGGTGATTGTGTTGCAGCATACATTAAAAAACAGCCTGTGCACATTTGCATGCAAACACCGTGCTTTTAGACCAAAAACATTTAGACCACCAAATGCAGAGGCTTCTAAACCTTTGAATACGGAATAAGAAATAGCCGTTGCAAGTCAGTGGTTGATGGTAAGACATCTGTGAGCCTTGACAGTCTTGGAAAAGAAGCTGAGGCATAAATAAAGAGAAACTAAGAGAACTAGTAAAAGGTGAAAGAATGAAGTGATGGCTGGCTCATTATCACGCCACGCTGGAACAGGCTGAGTAGCTCCAGAATAAAGCCCATTGAGGGAGGGTCCATTGTTCCTCCACATGAGTGTGCTCATACACTCTCACACATGCTCACATAAACACACACAGACACACACACAGGTACATACATCCTGCTTAAAAAATGGTTCTGGAAGTGAATTGGCCATTTTTGAACATTGGGAGGCCAGAAAGAGCTTTGAGTGTGTGGGTTTGTGGGATGGGATGTGTGTTAGTGGTGACAATAGGGTTCACCAGTTCACTAGTTAGGTTTCATACAGTGGTGGGATCATTGTGGCTAGAGGTGTTTTAGTGTACGTGTGAGGGAAGCACAGGGAGAAACAGATAGATGTAAGAAAAACTCAAGGACACAGATTAGGGACAGAGAGAGCAGAGAAAGGGAGAGTTAAAGGAAAGGAGCAAGGCTGAACTGTTTACAGGTGGTATTTCAGCAAGTAAAGGTTAGAAAAAGATATTTTAGAGAGACAGAAGCGGAGACGGGAGGATACAGTATACTAAAATGCCGTCTGTGGTTTTGATCGAGTGTGACGATGAGACGACAAGCTGACAAAGAGCTCCAAGCTCTGTAGAGAGCCAGTGTAACCAAGGTTTGGCTAATACCAATAAGTTAACCATGAGTGAAAGCTTTGCTGAGAGCAGATGGCTAGCAGGTAGCGTAGGTTTGGCTAGTGACGAGTCGTCTGACAGTCGGGTGGCCTTTACGATGAACGGCAGCCTGGAAATGGGGAATGTTTGTGCGTGTGAAGCAGCTTCCAATAGTCAGTGCTCAGTAAGTAAGAGGACACCTGAAATACACAATTACACATAGAAATGTATCGCACAGGAACACAGAAACATATGCCCATTTATTTGAATAGTTTTATTTTCTATGTGTGTGTTTTATTTCATTCAACATTTCAAGCAAGTTACTAATTTGTGAATGGCTATGTGCAAACATAAATCAAGACATTAATGAAGAAAAACAAATCATAATTTCCCGTTTCTTTTTTTTCCTGTTCAGACTGCCACAGACTGCACAAGATCAGGGAGACGGCTCAAAAGTGGGCTGCGGCTGAAGAGGTGAGTGCTGTCATATTTCTGACAAGAAAAGAATATTTAAACTCAAGCAAAGTCAACGCAGGGAAAAACGGTGGGAGTTTGCGTCGGTTGTACATTATTCTAAATTGAAGGGTTTTGTGTCTGGACTTGAAAACTCAGACACAATCAGAGGCATGTGACGTGTTGGTTAAGACAAAATAAGTGAAATCTTAACCACTAACCATGAGTCTGTTTTGTGTGTGTTTGTGGTCATATTCAGTCGGCAGCTGCGCAGCGGCAGACACACAGACACCGGCCGCTCCACACGTTCCAGTTGGCCCTCATCTTCCATCAGCAGATCGCTACTCGGCAACTTTGAGGTACAAATTGTAAACCTTATTATAACTTTAGTAGACACAAGTAACTGCAGGAGAAAGATGGTGCTGGTGTCTGTGAGGTACTGACAGATCCACCTTGACTAATGTAAACCCAGTTCGGGTTTAGCCTGGAGACTCTTGGTTCTTCTTTGATGACATACACTCTTTGGCCACTTAATTAGGCTGTACAATCAATCACAATTGAATACAACAGCTCAGCCATAAATTCTACCTTTGGAAATGTGTCAATTTGATTATATGTTTTATAGGGTGGTGTTGTACTAGACTACATTATATTAAGAGGTGTTCCTTATTTTCTGTCTTTCCCATTTATATACATGAGGCGGGCAGAGTATTGGAAATACCTCTCAATATATTTCAGTCTTTTGGGGAATTATTTTATTATTTTAGCTAAAATCCAACAGATGGTAATGTTTCAGATTCAAAAATACATTGTAAAACAGAAATATTTTCAACAGGACTTTCAAGGAAGATGGACTTTTTATAATAGGTTGCATAAAATTATGTTGCTGGTATTTTCAATACACCCAGTATATCTGCATATCAGTGAAAAGAGCATAATTGTTGAAGAGATTTCCAGGCCGGAAATCTTATTTTGGGGTCCTCCTCTGGATGTAAATGGGCCTGGCTGTTTATCAGATTGTTGTGCCTCGCCCAGGATTATATGGACTGACAGTAAATGCAGAAAAATTATATGGTAACATATCCAAGATACTCGCTTTAGTCCTTAGTGAAGCTGATTTAAAGAAGGAGGATCCTAATATATTGGCATTACAATAAGGGGAAAAAGGGTATCAATGTAATAGTGTTAGTTTATGATTTAATGCTTTCAGTTGTTGTTGACCTGCATATTTTATCTCTGTGTTCAACGCTGCTTTGGTTTCAATTAAGATAGATTAATAAAATATGGATTTCACAGTCTAAGTAGGGTATTTCTTTGATTCTATGGCCAAACTTGAGTCAGAGTGCAGCAATAAACCGTGTCCTTAATAAACCCTAAGGTTTATAGTAGAAAGAATTTTAAAAGGCTCGTGTTCTCTTTCTCTTTTGTGTTCCAGGAATCTATACTGAAGGGACGATTCTCTCCGTCAGGCCGTATTGAAGGCTTCACGGCGGAGATTGGTGCCAGCGGCTCCTATTGCCCACAGCACGTCACCCTGCCTGTGCAGGTTACGTACTACGACATCTCCGAGCACAGTGCACCCTCACCCTTCCTGGTCAGTCTGTGTGTGTGTGTGTGTGTCTGTGTGTGTGTCTGTGTGTGTGTGTCTGTGTGTGTGTGTGTGTGTGTGTGTGTGTGTGTGTGTGTGTGTGTGTGTGTGTGTGTGTGTGTGTGTGTCTGTGTGTCTGTGTGTGTGTCTGTGTGTGTGTCTAAAAGATATTGTGTGTTTTGTGTATTGTTGTGTGCACGCTTAGTCAAGCAAACAATAAACCAAACCAATAAAACAGCACTGGTGGCAGGTAGTTTAATTGATTCCATGAAAAAATACACTATTAAAAGAGGCAAAAAGCTAGAGATCAGAACAACTACCCAAAACAATAACAAATATAGAATTGACTTCAACAAGATTGATGTTGGCTTGCTTCCTCAGAACCAGATGTAAAAAATATTTCTCATGTTTTTCCTTTAATGCATAAATCATAGAGCCTTTTTCCCACATCTGTCAACCTCAGCTCTGAATACTATACATTCATCACACATATAATCATATGACAGAAGATCCCCAAGTCCTTAGTGAGGTACAACCAGCATTAATATGTGAACAACTTTAGTCTTTAACTGTGTCTGCTGTTACTCTGGACCATTTGGAAACCAGCTGTTTTCACTTTCTTAGCTTCATGCCTCATGTTGACTTTGAATTGTTGTGTATAAAAATGGTGAACGTTAGGCCTCTTTTGATTCAGTTCTTTGAACTGTTAATTGGCTTTTAACATAATACGACTCCCTATGTAGCTGCCTTTATAAGTGCAGCCTGGTGTACTTATTTTATAGTTAGTCCACTTTAATTTAAGAGGGGTTTTTTTGTGTTTAGTGTTTTTGATGATAATTTGGTTTTACGTGCATAACATATAAAGATGTCAGTTCAGTGGATCAAGCCAGAAATTAAAAATACCATCGTAATGCTGCTGTCATACTTCTGCTCCCTAAAAGTTTCCCTTTTAGCACATTTAATCCAGACCCTGTCCTTGATGTAGAACCTCACAGCTATTAAAATGTACCCGAGAATAATTATTTCGAAGAGTTATTTCGTCATTACAGAGATTGAGGACATTTAATCAGTGCCGTGTCTCTGTCTCTCTCGCTCACAGGGGGTGATATCCCTTGAGCCTCTTGGAAAGAAAGGATACAGCATACCCAAAGCAGGGACCATTCAAGTGGTAAGTTGTCTTTTTCTTTCATCCTTATCTCATTCTTTGCTCAGAAAAAGACCAGGTTGCCTAAGAAAAATGAGACATATCTGCTACAATATGTTGATATCCTTATATTCATACTATAAGTGTCCTGTACTTGCAAAGATTAAACTATATGCAGTATTTTTTTGTGGTTTGAATTAAAAAAATTGCCTCTTGTACCGTAAACTTAAAACCACTGCCAGCTGTCTTATTTATGCTGTTTGAAATGCTGACTTTGGTCTGACATCTGCTCGCAGACCTTATTTAATCCAAACAAAACTGTGGTGAAGATGTTCCTGGTGACCTATAACTTCGGCGACATGCCCGTCAATCACATGACCTTCCTGCGCCACCGTATCTTCCTGGTGCCTGTAGAGGAGGGGGTTGATGGGAAAAGTGAGGCGTCTCCAGGGAGCGCAGTGGTAGACAGGAAGAAGATTCTCTGCTACCTGATACATCTCAGGTATGAGTGAAATTCCACTTGCAGTCATTTTTACACCTGATGTTTTGTTGAAACTTGACTTGCTTTAATAGCCTGTGCCGTGATGTCTGGATCACAAGATTACAATAACATCAAATGCTTAATTGATATATCTGATATCTAAGATTTTTATAATATTATGGTGCCTTTGCAATTTTATAGTATTAGGAAACTATTTTTGTGCACTTGCAGTAGTTTAAGTTGAAAAAATGTTTTGCCAACACATTCTTTTGGTTTTGGTTTTCTCAGATTCCAGAGCTCCAAATCTGGGAAGATCTACTTGCACAATGATATCCGGCTGCTATTTTCCCGCAAATCCATCGAAGTGGACACAGGGATCCCTTATGAGCTGAAATCTTTCACCGAGGTGCCAAGAAACCCTAAATACTCCCCGCGCGTGTGACCCCAGCTTGACCCTTTGACCCCCCCCTCCAAACACCAACGCAGCCCCTCCTGTGCTTCCTAAAGAGGACGGAGGGAAACAGACAGACTGCTAGAATGATGGACACAAAACTTGATAAGACTTGATGAGACATGCCACATGCACACAAGACACACGTGCACATATGATACAGTGTTACTGATAGTAAAAGTCCTGCTTTTTATGCATTCATTCGCTACTGAAAGTCGGAATGAATTGGTGATTATAAAAACCACTCAGCCGAACACAGCGTTCCTTGTATCATCCATTGTCTGAAAATATTACAAATATTACAAATATTAGTGTCCAACATGCAGGCAAAGGCAGGACTTTTACAACAACCTCATCTGTACAAACACTGACACACAAAAAGAGACTGACAAGACTCACACACAGCACATAATACACACGTCACAGCTGAAACACTTCTCGTGGCGACTCTCTGAGTTCAGTGTTAACATGCATGCCTTGTGACTTAAACACCTGAATTTTCCTCTAGTGCCGTATCACACTGTCCTTCACTCTGCCTGCAAGCTCCAGCCGCCTCATTGGATCAGTAATCTCCACAAGTTTTGATTTGACAAATGGCCACAATTATAAGCACATCCCTGATTGTGGGGAGAATCAAATGATTTCCCTCCCTCCACACTTTTCACACACTTTCCGACCAGCGGAGAGGAGATGAGCAGAGACACAAACACTAGTGAAAGGGAAGGCTGACATGGAGTAAGCCATTTATCTTGGATGTCGTATCATTGAACACATGATAAAAAACAGAGCAACTTGATTTGACCAAACTCAGGACATCTGACGAAGAATACATTTCTCTTCTTACCGTTTCACCTATCATGGTACAGACCACTGTGTACACTTCAAGCCAGGAGGGCCATACCATGCCATGAAAAACAGGGGAATCCAGTTCATTTTATGTAGCCAGACTGAGGGACACTGTGCTGTTTTCTTTATCTTTTCCTTTATTTTTTTTAGATTCTGTTCAGAACAGTCTGATGTTGGAGCAGAAAATGAAAAAAACAACAAGCTGTAGTATTTTTATTAATTTATGTTTTCGCAAATGTCTTAATAAGCAATATGCTGCACAAAGTAGAGTGTGTTTTTCAGCCGGACGAGCTTTCTCTCTGGAGGTGGGAACAGAGAAAGCGGAGAATTGAGAGTGAGGGAAGAAATGGGAGGAGGGAGGGATGATGGGGGAGGGAAGGGTGGTTGGGTATTTAATATGGGGAAAAAGTCTATGTATATTTAAAAGAATAAACTCTGCGACTGGCGAGTAGCACCCGTGTTTGTTGTTGTTTCTGATTGACAGCCATTGTGGAAATTCTATTTTTACCCCATCATTGCTGTGCTGCCCTTTGGCTCTCCACCCAATTAATAGCCCAATTAAATGGGTCGGATATCAGCCAGAAGTGACTGTTCCTCATTAAACACAGTTTCTTTATCAATGTCATTATATAATGTTTCAACAAATAGTGACACTGTAGCGTGTTGACTGGCTATTATATTTCCACTCTTACTTGAGACAAACCAGAAATAATGTACAATAAAGGAAGCAGCTGACTAATAGTCACAAAAGGGAAGCCTGTGAACAGAGGCTAGTTTGATTTCCGTTCTTGTAGATGTATACAAATCTGCATGAGAGGAACCTTTAAGCTACAACATGCTTCCTCTCCCGGCTTCTACTGCACCACTGAAAGTGCTCAGTTGCTAAAGACAGACAGGCTTTGGCTGTTCTGGGCAGTTCTGCAAATATTGATGTCAAACTGTGTTAATGTCAAGTACACTGCTCTGCTGAAAAGAGAATCCATCCTCTGTAAATATTTCCCAGCTAAAATTACAGAGGAACATCTATATATATCTCACCAACAAAATAGCCAGTCATTCCCGCAATACACTGTTCATAATGTCAGAATAATTAGTTTAAAGCAATGTAAAAATATGGATTATGGCCTGATCCTGAACTAACAAATTCTGTATTTTGTCAGAAAGATGGTTTCCAAGATGGCGTTCTTTGTAACATATGGGCAGTTAATAAAAAAACAAACAGAATTTAACACAAAAACAAAGAGACTGCAAACACTGCTACAAACATGATTCATATTCAGTTGCTTGTCAACTGATATCTGCTGCAGATGTCCGTTATATCTGTGCCAGTTACTTTTCACTCATCAGCAGTTTTGTGACTGATAAACCTGCAGCTTGCCTCTAGAGCTCTGTGAGGTGTCTCATGTTTCTTAAAGGCATCTTTTAAACCTTACCATGCTGATGAATGAATGAATTAAACTTCACATGAACGACCTTTGTAGCAGCGTTTGTAAATTAATGGACCAGTGTGTAAGATTTAGTGGCATCTAGTGGTGTAGTTGCAGCTCCCTTGCAGACGTGAAGGACTCTTGTGGCTGTGAAATGCATGAAATACACAAAAACACGCAAAAACCCCTATGTAGGGCCAGTATTAGGTTTGTCCTTTCTGGGCTACTGTAGAAACATGGCAATTCAACATGCAAGGTAATGAAAACATGACGATTCAGGTGATTATACACTAAGGAAAACATAGTTATGTATATCATATTCCATTTAATAAATCATCCTAAATGTTACACACTGGAGCTTTTTAGGGGAATAAAGGATAAAAATAGATGAACTCCGCCATCTCTCACAAACACAGTTATTCATTCACACACCAGTGCTACCAAGTTGTGTCTCTGCAGTGGCTCGAAAGGCTCAGATGGGCGTGACATCTGTAAGCTTCCACCAGAGGGGAGGGTCTGGATAAAGCCAGCAGTCCCTCAGAGACCGGTGTTTACAGGAGAGCATGAACAACAAAGAAAGTTAAGCAGAACAGTTTTTCATGCTTCTTCTTTCCCATTTCTCTCCTTAGATTTCCCCCCTTTCTTAAGACTTTTCCATGATACCTACTATTATGTAGACTTAACAGGATTATTGGCAGCATGATCATAAGGTGGATCTGTGAAATTAATCACCATTCCAGAGGGGAGATTTTACAGGATTTGTAGCCAGTACTGCCTCTCAGTTTCTCTAACAGCGACACTTGTAAACCCATGCTGACTTGGCCCATAGGATTGTCTCAAAGCATTTTCTGACCCCTGGTGGCAGGAGCTCCGCTCCACATCCAGGCCTCAAGTACGGAAGCAGGCTATAACAGGACGGACTCAAGGCCCATACATTTTCCCGACCTCTTGACGCATTAAATCATTTGCATTATTTGCACTTGCAGTTTAGGTATCGATGATTTCACCTCTTTGGAGCTCTGGTGGTCAAAACCTTGTTGCTGTGAACACTCGCATACAAAACTCCGGATTACCTGACAGCTGACAAATGTTGCTAATAGGCATTCATCCTAATATGACAAACCTTTGCACCAATATTTCTAACTTGGTAGATGGTCTTGAGCGATTAGCTTCTGGATCGTAAACATGGTAAATTTACATCATTCTGCTAAAATGGCTCTGCAGTGTCTGCTCTGCCTCTCTCATTCTCATTCTGGTGACTCAGGCTGCTTTCTGCTCCTGTCAAAAGAAATTGCTTTGGCACTACATTAATGTCATGAAAATTAGCAAGTCATCGTCCCGAATTCACTGTGAGTCATTCTCACTGAAGCAGCAATGTGCTTTGATCTTTGAAATTTAAACAAATACCATGTGTCTTTATGTCCATACCCTAAAATGTTTATTAAGAAAAATTAGATAGTTGCAAGAACAGAAAACTTTCCTGGAAACATTCTGCTATTACTCATTTTCATGTGACAAATTCATAGAAACCTTGATCACAAAATAAATATTAACATACATATATTAAATATAGTGTCAATAATCACAATATTCAACTATCCTGTCATTTCTTATGTTTTGATGAGGAGGTTAAACAAGTCAGCAGCTGATGAGACACAAACATTAAGTTTAACATAACCAAGATCAGAGCTAGTCATTGATTTTCTAAAGAAAACAAAGTCTGCTTTCTTTTATAAGCACATGGAAAGATAATATGTGCTATACTGAGGTGGCTATTTGTGTTCCCAATTGCATTTACGTTTGAGTCTTTTCTTTTTTATTGGTCTTTCATGGTTCCTGTTGTTGTTGACTCAGTTTAACAACTGGAGTATACTTAAACAAAATACAACTGTATTAACAACTGTTGTGGCTCATCTTTAATGAAGGGCTTAAGTGAAAAAGATTCATCATATTTAAATATTTTAATCCTGTGACAAAGATAGAAGACATTATTTATGTTACTGTTTGGTGATGAGCTTGGTTCATTGATTGCTAATATCATCCATAAATAGTCCCATCATTGCCCAACTGATCAGGGCTCACTGGCTGCAGACCCCTGTGTTTTTGTAAAATCCCTGAGCGAGTGTAGTTTCTCCCTCCTTCCTCCTCTTCGTCTATATGACGTCAACCAGTGTGTTGGCGGCGCCCTCGATGGCCTGGCTCAGGACTGACAGGTGGTAGTGCACTTTGTCCCAGTCCCTGGGCTGTCCTGATGACTCAGCTTTGGCGTAGGCATCTGCCAGACCCGGGAAGGTTGGCTTGCCAGCACTACTTGAAGCCCAGATAACATGCCTGTGTAACACAGAGGGAGATAAAGAATGATATAACAATGATAGGCAGTTGAACAATTAATATAGTCACAATGAAGCAGAAAATCTCTTGTCAAGAGACTATGGCGAATCCAATGAGAGAATGAAAGTAAAAGGGAGTCAGACAGGAAGAGAAGAGAAAGGAAAGACTTTTAGCAGAAAAGAAACTGCTCTGGGAACCTTCAACTAAATAAATGTGAATTTATTGTATCAATAGAAAAAGTTAACAAGCATCTTGAACCTGTTGAGCACAGTGTATACAAAAAACTACACATAGCTGCTTAATTTTATTTCAAGACAAATCATCTTCTTACCTGAATGCATATTTATCCGGGAAGGCCAGGGGGTTCAGGAAAGCTCGGTCCAGCAACATGAGCTGATCGTTGATCCTTCTGACCTTCAGCGGACTAAGAAAAGAGATGGAGAGAAAAGGGGTGATTCATTTCTATGTGGGCAGAAAATAGGAAAACAACATGTCTGTATCTGTATGTTTGTGCTCTTACGTTTCATTCGCCAGGTCTGAACTGAGAATCACCTGGTCCAAATGGGTAGCCGCACTGCGAAAGCTGGCCACTGCACGTTTTAGTGGATCTGAAAGAAGACACAGATCAACTGTGCATACCTCCTGACAAAGATTTTACCCTCTCTAATCCTCTGTGACTGCTAGTAAGAGAAACAGATGCTCCTTCTGTTGTTTGTTCTGTTCTTAAGTGCAGCCTGAAAATGTTTTTTTGCATTTATGGTCTCAGGTTTTTCCGACTACAAAGAGCATTTTGGTTAATGCAGGTTCCAGTTGGAGATATTGTCAATCTTTGGTCCAGCAATTAGGAAAAGTAATGCAGCAAGTCATGTGATTATTCCAGCTTCCTTGGCCTAAGAAGGTCAAAACCATAGACAACATAATATTCACTGCCCCATCTAAAACAGTCTTGACAGACTGAAAAATATAACCCGGATGAAATACATTTAATTGAATAATTTCTATTAGTGTGCGTTGTGTACTGAAATATTCCCCTGCTTCACTGAAACATCTCTACCTGTCGTGCGCTTACCCATGGATATATGTTTCACTTGAAGTTGATTTTGATATAGGTTCACTGCTGTCTTCAGGTAGTCCTCCAGAATCTCAGCGTAGTCACTACAGTTTAATGGCAACACCAGGCTGTCAGCCAATCGGATCAGGACATTTCCCGCTGTCCTGGCAATGGCCTGGTGACTGACAAACCCTAAGTGGAGGGAGTTGTAGAATGAGATGTTATACATAAGAGGAATTGTTGGGGAAATGTTTTTGCTGTCTAATCAGTTATCGAATTTGACAACAGAAGTTTGAGAAATTGAGTAAAAACTAAGAAATAAAGGGCTTTTTGTTAAAACATACCAGATTTTCCAATGGAATAACATAAAATAAAGCATAATCTACCAATATACCATGACAGAAACATGACAGAAAAAGGTAAGGACCAGATTTCTGCCACTGTACAAGAGGTAGAGTACAAGAAAAGCCAATATGTGATAACATCAGAGACGTCATAGCTCACCAGGATCAATGAACTTAGAGGCGTAGTCGAAGGTGTCGTATGCTGTGTGGTACGCCGGGTAAATCCGAGCATTTGTTTTACTCTGTATGAAGAAAAACATCCATATGAAAAGAGTTAAGACTTCTCTACACACGTGCTCACCACAATGAGAAACTTTTCTTGAGTGACAGTTTATTTAACACAAGAGATAGAATGAGACAGCTTAAAAAAGGCAGTGCAGCAAGACAGCAAAGTGCAACAAATGTAAGATCCAACTGGCTGTGAGGAGGAATGTGTCTTGGGCCAAATGAAGAGAAACTTAATGACAGCAGAAGAATAAAAAACAAGGCTTTCATCTGAGGCCACAACATTGCACTACAGATTGAAGACATTTGTGCTTGATGCTGCTGCCTTCACGGTCTGAATATTTTAGTGGAAAAATCCAACTGTACCATTCAAGGTTTCTACATCCTACATACTAAAAGCACTTGCATTGTCATCAGACAAAAATGTATTACAGTAAGCCAGAGGCAGCGAGTTTATGAGGACTTCTTTCATACCCTGTCATAAGTGTATGAAATGTCCATGGCAGTGATTCCCAGGTAATGGACGAAGGCGGCGTAATCACTCCCTGCTCCTGACAGGTATCCCATCCTATCAAAGGAAGAAAACAAGATGCATCTTTTATTGCGAGCATTTATCTTATGTTACTGTTGTTGCTGAGCACACAGTTACACACAGTACAGATCCTGACTATGAAGAGCATTTTAACAGTTGTTCGTGGATTCATATTTCTTGTCCTGCTTAGATTGTCTCATCCTATCCAAGATTCTATCATTTAACCAGCTAACTCGAAATGTCCTTTCACACGTCTCTAAAAACTACACATGATGGATCAGGTTTCTTGGTTCAGATCAAGAATGACAGAAATATCTCCCATACATAGTTTTGCAAACTCTCAAACAGATATGGGGGATTTGGAATAAAAATCTTGATAACTCTTCTCCCAGGATGCAATGCAAGATGTGGGAAATTAGATAACTATAACTCTAGTTCATTACCTGGGTATGGTTCCATGTGCTGGACTTGTCCTGTTGGAATATTTGATCCAGTTGTCGTACACAGATGTGGATTCCAGTCCAGCTGCATTGACCTAGAGAACAAACACCCTTTCATGTGACAGGTTCTTAGTGCGGACAACAGTTTTTGTTCAAGCTGAAATGCTGGATAGAAACACCTGAACTGACAAGTTCATTTTTTAAAGAGCTCACCTGTTTTGCAGCTTTGAAGATGACATTCTGTACTGACGGCATCCCTGAAGCTCTGAGGGTGGCGTTGGCTGAGCAGGAGATGAATGAGTGTTTTGGATTAGTATCACTATTAACTTATAACTATTTCCAACGCACAAGACTTGCAGTCAGTTAACACAACCAACAGTGGCAGCCATTGTAGGATGTTTTTTCATATAACATTGGGAACCACAAAAAAATGCCAAATGTTTATTTTCAAACATGGTAGATGAGGTATGTGATACTACAATGGCTTTGTCTATCCATGTAAACCCAATGACTGAGACTATTACAAGGCATTAGATATTTTCATTTAATCCTGACAGGTAGTGCAGGTGGAGCTTCTTACCAAAAACGGCTATATCCACATTGATGTAAGCTATGGTTCGTTCACTGAGCTTGGTGAAGTATTGCTGGAGAAAAAACAAGATCACATTTATATCTGTATATAAGTACACAAACAAAACTTAAAGTGAGACTATATAACTTGCCACTGTAGTGACAAATTAAGGAATAATGGTACATTTAGTGTCACAGTAATATAAGTAGAAATTAATTTCTGTTTATATTACATTTACATATTACTTGTTAAAGTTACGACATCTTGTGGATTCATTGTAAATCACCTCTGTGTATTCTGCAGACCCAATAAGGCCGAACTCCTCGGCTCCCCAGCTTCCAAAGATTATGGACCTACGTGGCCTCCATTTGCCTGCCACAGAGAGGAAGAAAAATGAACTCTTTATCCTGATGTAAAAACAAAACAATCAGTCATTCATTCAGCTATTAATATCCTCACCCTGTTTGACCATCTTGCCCAGCACTCTGGTCAATTCCAGCATGACCGACGTGCCACTGCTTGGGTCAATGGCACCATGAACCCAACTGTCCCTGTGGTTCCCATAGATCACATATCTGTCTGTGGACACAAACACACAGCAGTCACAAAGTAATCACAAGCTGAAATTAGACGAAACATAAAGGCAAATTTGCACATGGTCTCAAGACCCACCTGGCTCGACACTCCCTTTGATAACTCCCATCACATTGGAGGAGTTCTTTATCTTTTCATGGTTGAAGATGTCCAGTTTCACATCACTGGGAAAAGAGGATACATGTCAGACGTATGAAGCAGCAAGAAGGGAGACAGATAGCTGTCCCACTGCATGACCGCTGCCTCTCCGACAGGATTAGGAAATTTAAATTTTAGCTGAAAGGATCTGAAATGGCCTCTAATGTGAATAAAACGTGATAAATTCATTGCTATGTGGTTCTACTGTATTTTTTTTATGTGTGTAATTACATAACATTTGCTATTTTAGGCATTCAGCTGTCACAATGTAGTTGCCCTTTTAGTACAACATCAAAACTAAATAAAATAATAATATATTATTTTACTTTTACTTCAGTATCTTTATATTATTTATTTGAATTGCTGAACGAAATTGGAGATGTGGGTAGAAATTCACAACATTAAAATGAAATTTATAAAGAAGCCTTTATTTATATATAGTATATTATATAAAAAAAAGAAAGGTATGATCAATTTTATTTTATGATATAAACAGCTACATAAAAAAATAAGCTGAATGTGTCGGCCAGTTGACCACCTGTTGTTGAAAGCAGATGTAGGTTTGAAACCTGGACCACCAAAGTTGTAAGTACAGTTGAACGCTCCCTGCCATTCCTTGGGAGCTGCTTCTCCACCTAGCTCGCTGAAATGACCAATGGATAACAAATGGTTAGAATTAGTCTATAACCAACCATTTTCTGACAGAATTAATTGCCTAAGCAAATTTGTCTCATCACAAACCAGATTAGTATGTAGGCATCCTCAAATCCGATTGGTTGAATTGGAATAGGAGGGATTCCTGTAATGTCCTCAACAGGAATTCTGTAGGTTTCCTCTGTAAGAAAATTAAAAAAAAAAAAGTTACATATTACAATAAAATGACCTGACTTTATCTTTTTATGTATGTTCAAAGCTGTGCAGCTGTTGTAAAAGTCCCCCTTCAGATGGTAATGGAGCCAAAGTGCAGCAGTAGTAGAGTAAACACATCATAAAAGAGAAAAACACTACTGTATGTGCACCATATTTACACAAGTCATTAGTTACCTTTGGCAGCCAGGTAGGGTGTGAGCATGTCTCCATAATGAGTGTTGAAGGAACCCCTCTCCACACCAGAGGGCGGCATGTACCAGGAGTGAGGATACGTCTCATTGGCGTCTGACATGAGACCATCGTTGATGTCCAAAGGATCTGTGTAGACAAGCACGCCAATGACACCATAGGGTGCTGCATTGATGGCCTGGTTGAGACACACAAACACAGATATAATTGTGTTAAATTATATAATGACATTACATTACATTTATCTTCTAACAGACACTCCCACAAGGAGGCTTTTGCTATTAAACAGTGACCATGCTCATGCTTGCCCAAACCTTCTTGTGAATGTATTCATGTCTTTGTGTTCTGTTTTCCTCTGTGTTGACTATCAACATGAATTAGGTAGAAAGTGATTCAAACTGTGGTGGTAAATCCTTCTGACATGGTGATGATTTGTCCACTATAAAAAGTCTCTGAGTGGCTCATCTATACATAAATGAATAAACCTATTAAAGACCCCTTTCAACCATTTCAAAAATGTAATGAAAAACTGAAAAATTGCAAAATGCAGTACATTTAACACAAGTGGTTATATACTTTCTTTAGAGTAAGAGTTATAGATATAGATAAAGACTTATAGAGATATTGTATTTGCATGATTTTATAACATTATTACAAATCATCGATGTGCTTCTTTATGCTTTACATCCACAAAAACTTGTTTTGAATCCTGCTGAGATACTTTTAAATTATATTTAAGCACTTTAAGCACATTCAAGTCTGCAAAGTTTCTATATTTGTTCTCAGTTAACCAGTTGGTGCAATTAACTGAGATGGTCTTACAGTCGCAGTGCTGTAAGAAAAAAAAAGGAAACTATGAAATTGCAACATGTTTGTCCTCTGTAACATTTATTATCTCAATAAAAGGTGTTGTTTAAGATTAGAGGTGTTGACCTTACTGATGAAACTTTCCAAAGCACTCAACATTTGTCTCACCTGGACAGATTGTTTCTGTTAATTTTTTATAAAACATAACTAAACACAAACAGGATAATAAGTTACTCACTAATAAGCACAAAGTGTAACTCACTTTTGCAGCTCTTCCTGCTCCACCATATCTGGTGATAGCGATGGTTCCTTTGAGATCCACCGTCTGGTTCAACAGGAGGTAGTCACTTGGTTTCCCCTGGTTGGCGTACACCAGTCGCCCCTTAAAACCACCAGAAAGATCACCTCTGTGTCAACAACAGCAACTCAAAAAGTAACCCAGAGAACAAAAAGCCAGGACAAGACAATGTGATATTTTAATAACACTAATTTAAATACACAGCTGCCTTTTGTGCAGTTTTTTAGTCTGGGATATAGCAAATATTTTTCTACAAGAAATATATATACTGTATTTTTTCATATTCTTGAAAACCTCTAAAGATCATCACACTGCCCCCTGAAAATCCTTTCACTAAACTCTAATAGGCACATCTTAAATTCATTACAGCCTCTTATCACAGCCTCTTCTTTCATCATACCCACTGTTATGCCCCCCTCTTCCTCCCCTTAGATAGATAGTAATAAACCAAATCAATCAATCTTGGCCACTCCTAACAGATGGGCTGTTGATTATTTATTAACTCAGTCTACATCATAATTCGTTAATCTCTACACGATAAGACAGAGAAAGGGTTTTACCCTTAAGCCATATCTGCACCAGTAAATCACCAGTCATATCTGGCTTTTACTGAAAAACAATCATTCAAAATTACTATTCTCTTAAGTTTTTTCCTTTTTCCCTTTCAAGGTATTTACATTGTATAGATCTATATAAACTAAACCTTCCCCCAAGCTTCTGTTGTTGCACCACCTCTTGTTTAAACTAGGAGTTTCATTTTTTAAAGATCTCAAAATCTTGGAACCTCATTATAGTTCAGTAATGACTTGTCTGTCAAACACAGACAATAGTCCTACGAGTCTACAGTGACTGTGGCTAACAGATACATGTCCCTTGTCTTTCCTCTGTCAGAGGATGCAAGCAGGGGCCTCTAGGGTTATGAGAGGTAAGCTTGTGCTGTGTGAGACGGGGATGTGACAATCATGTGAGTTTTATTGTTTCAGTGAATTACTTTCCATAAATAATGAATGCTTCATTCAAACATTATCACCAATGATCTTTTTATTTGTCCATGTATCTCTGCAATAAAATACTAGATGCTTCTTCTGTAGCTGAATTGCAGTATATGACTTCTTTATGGTGTACAGGTATTATTTCTTCATGAGCTTGGTTAAGTGCTACAGATTTGGTTTCCAACACAAAGGTTGTCAACTTATTTGTGTTTTTAAAAAAGCCCTCTTTTGTTTTTTTCCCTGAAAATAGTCCATCACCCATTTTGTGTAAAAGTTAATTAAGATAAAATCATATTTATGCTCCTTACTAACCTCAAGTAAGGATTTAGAGAACTATAGCAGAGCTTTGAGGTTAAAATGACTTTACATCAGGAGGCAGCATGGAGCCTATTCTATTCATTCCATTAAATACATTGTATGAAATCACTGAATCAGCATAAATACAATACATTACAGTCTCTATTGTGTGCTATATAGGTATTTTCATAATTAATTTTTTTCTATTCAATGATACAGTGAATGACAGGCCATGGTCAGAAACTGAATTTACCCTTTGGTGTCCAGCGGGGGAGTATGCAGCGTACGGCTGAACCACAGCAGGATCATCTTGGTCTGGAGTATAACTCTTCTCTTTCTCTCTGGCAGTGTGCAGCACAGTTTCAGACGGGCTCACTGAAATAAACAACTTGTGGTGAATGGTCTGCTAGTAAATGAAGTGAAACTCATTGGGTCACTGTCAGAATGAAAACCTACTCGATGTTAGAACCCACAAAAATTTAGTGAAAAACTAACAGACTGGACTTTTTTTGATTAGTTCCAGTTTTCTTTTCAGAGTGGAATTTGGACTGAATGTGGAATGTAAATTATATTTCTAAACAAAAAATATTACTTCCAGCTAAAGTTGATATTGATGCGACACGATGGGAAACATGAGCTAAATGTAATCATTTACGAGTGTCTTGAGGACTTTGGCTTCCTTGGGATAATCCTGCAGATGTCGCGGATTATTCAAATCCAGTTTTACTGGAGCTTTCACAGCAGTTAATCATACAACACACGGAGTAAAATCTATTGACTCACTGCATCTTACAATGTAATGTTTCATTTGGACTGTTTCTATGAATTCATTGTGTTGGACCCACTACCACTACTGTAGTGAAAGAACCAGTGACTTTCAGCATTTAAAAATGTACTGAATGGACTATGGAGAGGGATGCTGTGACTGTCCCCACTTTCAACACACATTCAGCAACTTGTTGACTCACCTACAGTAACCTTGTTGGGGTTCTTGGGGTCGGGGAAGGACAAGTAGACCAAATACTCTTCCCTCCAGGCCTGGTCCAGGCCGCTTTCGGGGTCCTGCCATCTCTTTAGCATTAACTGCACTGTTTGCTCGTCTCCAGCTGTGGTGGCCATATGAGGCACTTTGGTCAACTCCCTGTGGAGGAACATGAGCATAAAGAAAAAATAAATTACTTGTTGGATATTAAAACCAAAGAAAAATATAATTTGGAGTATTCCCATTGGACCTCATAAGGATGCTGATGAAACACTTGAAACCCCAACTCAAAAGCTGCTTGATAAAGGTGTTTTAGTAGGTTTCACTTTTTTTTTTGTCACTTGAACACATAAACAAAAAGAAAAAAGCCTTACTGTGTGACCAATAAAATCTAAATTTCACAATTCATCAACTCACTTTAGGTTCTCCTGAATCTGGATGTTGTCCACCTCAGACAAGAACTTCTCAATCAGGCTCTCGTCCACATCCCTCACCACATCCTTCACCCAGGACGGTGCATTGGTGATACCATAGTGACCGATTAGGATACCTACGGTCAGCATGGCAGCGCCACACACTATCGAAATCAACAGCTGCTTTATCATTTTCTGACAGTGAGCTCCCTGCAAAGTTCAGGAATGCTTTGGTGTTGCTTATGAATCAGTCTTATGTAAGAGAAAATCCTTGCATCTGGTTCCCAAATGATCACTGCAACACCAGTGCAGCTGCTGTAGTGACCTCCCGTAAGAAAGAGACATGCTCATTGTAAAGTTTACTCATTAATGTTTGCCAATGAGATGGACTTTATCCCTTTGTGTATGTGTGTGACGTAAGTGTATAAATCAATTTATTTTCAATGTTAATACAAATATTTGCATTTCACGATATTCAGTAGTTCCTGGTTTATTTTATATTTTTACAGTTTAGATATCCTCGACAGGTTATAAAGTGAGATTATGATTTGGAAAGTGATATCTGAAAAGGAGGTTCTGAATGTAAAAGTGTCCCTCTAAAAAGGATTAAATGCAAGATGAAAGACATGACTTGTTTTACCAAAGCTAACTGAACTGGATTCATGGCTTAAAGGCAATCCCTTGCCAAATTGTCTTTTCAGCTGCAAACACTTTGAACAGCTGAATGAGTAGTTGTTTTATCGGTCCAAGATGAAGCGAGTTTGAAATGATGGAGTGGGAACATCAAACTTTACAATCCTTCATTCTATATTATAGTCTTCATTGCATTAATAGTTAATAAGTTAGCCAGTTTATTGACTTAAATATAACAATAAAAACACATAAATCCAATTGAGGAACCTAACTAAGACCTCCTTGTCTTTGCCTATTTTATTAAACTTGCACGCAAATCTTGTGAGCTTATTAGTACATGTCTTTCATTCTGTATGCTAATGCAACATGAGCACATCTTTATTAGGGTGGCGGATGATTTCCTCCTTCTGGTTCAATATGCAACCTGTGCAATGATAGTCCTGTGAAAAATTAACTTTAACATGGACTGCAGGTGTGACTTTCGTGAACTGAACAAGGAAACAATTTCCCACTTTTTCTGTCACTTTTTGTCTCTTGGGACCTTTTCCATGTCTTTCTTTATTTTGAGAACAAAACAAATGTGCAGTTCAGTTGTTGTTGTTTTTTTTACTTGAGAAATAAATAAATGAAGCAAAATGGTGAATTTCCAAGACAGTTCATTTTATAATGAATTTAAATGTTACAGCAGAAGTGAAAAAGAAATCAGTACTTCCAACTTTTTAATTGACTACATGAATGTTAGTGTGTTCAAACTTTATTTTCTATGTTCTTTATACTGTTGACCTTTGAACAGACATTCCTCTGCAGCTGTCCATTTATTTAAATGTATTTTTTTTTAAAACCTTGTGATGATAGGAGGAACCATATAAATGTGATTACTGTGTATATGTGAATTACCACAGCATAGCACTTGGCTTTGGTTTGGAGAAATTGTCCTTTTAAAGCCAGGGGGATTTTTTGAAAATATATGTTTAAATGTATGTTTCATTGTATTTTTATACCTGATTTATTAAACCAATCAGTAAATATGCTTTGGATTTAGAGACGTCAGTATGAATCATTGACTGTGTGCATGTTTTGCTGATGCTCACTGAGGTCAGGTTTACACATTTTGCAATAAATCATGCTAGTTCAGTAAAATTCAACTGAATCAAATTCATTTCAGCTGGTTCAGTAAAATGCATTAACATCTAAGGGACGACTATCATCACCAGCAGAAGCAGAAATGACCGTTAATTTAAAGCAACAGCGCACTCTAGTGGTGAGATATATCATTGCAGACAATAACAACACGGAACTTCCTGTTCACAGTGCATGTTTCCCTCTATTTCCTACCTTAATACACTGTCGCTCTCACTCTTTTCACAACCGTGGACTGATACAGTTGTTACTTTGCAACATTTAATGGTCTTGAAAACGTTTCGCATGTCTTTATAACTCATACCTCCCGGTCTGTGTGTATAAACCGCAGGCATTAAAAGACGTCCTGGAAGTTTTGGTGATGCACTAAATGCCATCTTACGCAGCAGGGGACGTTTCCTCTGGTTTCTCCCAGCATGCAACTCCACCTTGGTCTGTTTCACTTTCACTCTTGAATTATTGGTGCGAAACCTGCGTGCAGAAGACGACACGGTGAGCTGGACATTATATTTTGTTGTATAACTCGTACACAGCTGACTCATGTTGAGAGTGTAAGATAATAGACGATACAGCAGCTTCAGCTTTGGTGAAACTGGAGTTTTTCTCGATAGGGATTCGTGAGCATTAATGAATGGACATTTTTATGAAATCGAAAGTGTTGCACTTCCAGCTCACCTGTCCTCTTTGTGCGCTCTCATTGTCTCATTTACTGGGTGTTTGCAGTTGTTTCACTAACTATGCAGCTGTCTCTGAGTTTATGAAATGAGAAAGTTAAAAATGTGACACCCATCTGAAGAAATGTGATGCTAAATGTTATCTGAATGGACAACAAAGTCAGTCCTGGTTGTTCTCTGAGTATGAGCTGTGTCCCCAGGTCCCTAGGAAGTAAGATTTATCATTTAAAAATGTAGGAAATGTATAATAAAGCTGTTTCTGAACATAATCCTGTATTTGTATTACAGGTGAGAACACTTCCTGCTTTCATTGACACCATGTTAGCAGCTCCTCTCCTGCTGCTGCTGCTCTTCGTCCCCGTTCGTCCCTCATCAGCAGCGCAGCTACCAAATCAAGGCCAAGCCAAGGATGTCCCCATCGCCACCAACGGCCAGCCGTTCCCCTGGGACCGCATGAGACTTCCTAAAACCGTCTACCCCCTCCACTACGACCTGACCATCCACCCCAACCTGACCACCCTCGACTTCACCGGCGTCGCTCGCATCCTGCTGGACGTGCATGAAGACACCAGCATGGTCGTCCTGCACGCAAAGCAGATGCAGGTATCCAATGTGCTGCTCCTCGCACCCGAAGGTGTGAGGCCTCTCCGGGTTTTGGAGTATCCTCCTTTCCACCAGCTCGCCCTGCTGTCAGACTCGGTGCTCACCAAAGGTAGGAGGTATGAGGTTCAGCTGGAGTTCGCTGCCAACTTGTCTGACAGCTTCCACGGTTTCTACAAGAGCAGCTACCGCACCAAGAATGGGGAGGTCCGGTAAGAGCGCGATTAACTTCTTTTCCTCTGTTTTTTGAGCGTATCATTTTAACATCACTGAATCAGTCTCGCATTTATTTGAGATATAAATGTAAACGTAAGACCAAAAGTGATATGACTGACTTTCTTGTCAAACTGCTATTTATTGGATATTTCAGGATACTGTTGTTGTGTTGATTGCAACTGGGTTGATGGGAAACATCTAATCTAAATTCTATTTTACTATTATTTATTTACTTTTATTAGGGTTTTGGCATCTACGCAGTTTGAAGCCACCTTTGCTCGTGGAGCCTTCCCGTGTTTTGATGAGCCTGCCTTCAAAGCCAACTTCACCATACGGATTATACGAGAGCCACGCCACATATCCATATCCAACATGCCTAAGGTACATGTCCATGCAGAAATATCACTTTACTTCGTTGAAGAGGTACTAATTCACCGTACTCTATCTGTAACTGACCAGTTGACCATCTCCGTTTCTGTCACTACACCCCTGTGTTTCTCAGTTAAAAACCGTGGAGTTGCCCGGCGATTTGCTTGAGGATCACTTCGACACCACTGTAAAAATGAGCACTTACCTGGTGGCCTACATTGTGTCTGACTTCCTGTCTGTGAGCAAGACCACCCAGCACGGTGTCAAGGTGAGGAGGACAACAGACGCTGGCCATGCCGTCGTTTAGCTCTCACGTAGAGCTTCCTTGGCAGAAAATCTACATTATACATTTGAAATTGTCATGTAACAACGATGCATCCGTTGATAAAACTTTCTGCAACATTAATACTGAGGAGTTTGTTCTTTACTGTGATTCCCATCAGATTTCAGTCTACGCTGTACCTGAGAAGATCGACCAGACAGCCTTCGCACTGGATGCTGCTGTCAAGCTGTTGGACTTCTACGATGACTATTTTGATATTCCTTACCCGCTTCCCAAACAGGGTCAGTGGAAGTACATGTTATTACCATGTTATTAAGCCAGTGGCAGTAGTATGTATTTTATTTAAAAAATACTGTTTTGACTTACAAAGAACTGAAGTAGTTTTATGTTATAGTGGACATATTTTGAATCAATTTAGGAAAAGACTTGGCAAATGCCATATGCCAGAAGTGTCATTGGATAGAGTCAGCATATAAAGATCAGCTAACTCTGTTAACCATTGAAAACGGTGTCAAAGTCATAGTTCTGTGTTTGTTTGTGTGCTTTGGTTGGTGAATGTCTGTCCTTTGTGCAGACATCCAGGATCACATCTTATCTCATGTCGCTCTGCTTGATGTGAGGTCACTTTGACTATATATAGATATGTACATGTGAATTTAACAGTGCCAGTGCTCCGTGCCCTGACTGGGTAAAACATTTGTCCACTCCTGAATGAACAGAAAAGCTTTAGGAAGAAAATGAGCATTAAAAAGGTTCAGAGGGAACCAGCAATGTCTCTAAAGGCATGAAAACAGCAATAAATATGATAAAATAATAGGAAATAATAATACATTTAAAATAATTTAAAAATGTATATTAGTACATGTTTCAGCAGAGTTGAAAATACAGTTTGAGCAGCAGGTGACATTAAGGTACTATATTTAATTGTATTTATGTGTTTCCCTGCAGACCTGGCTGCTATTCCTGACTTCCAGTCAGGAGCGATGGAGAACTGGGGGCTGACCACCTACAGAGAGACGGGCCTCCTCTTCGACCCTAACAAGTCCTCCGCTTCAGACAAACTGGGTCTCGTCAAGGTCATCGCCCACGAGCTCGCACACCAGGTAGACGGCCTGCATCTGTTTTGAAAAACGAAAATAACTAGTTGGTGTAACAGTTTGTCATTCTGTACGAGAAAAGTGAAGCTGGCATTTATATTTGAAATTCTCTTCTTCCGTCCAGTGGTTTGGGAACCTGGTGACGATGGAATGGTGGAACGACCTGTGGCTCAATGAGGGTTTTGCCAAGTTTATGGAGTATATTTCCCTCGACATCACCTACCCAGAGCTGCAAGTGGTGAGAGCTGAGCACCGGGGACTGACTTGTATCTTATAGTCCGCACACTACAGCATATCTTTTGTTATTTATACTCTCTCTATTTCTGTCTCTCTAAGGTAAATTCAGAAAGCATTTACAGGCATAACATGAAAGATACCAATGGTACAGTGTGATAAAAAAAAATGAAGTACTGTACATTAGCTGAATAACCAAATGGCACATAAAAATGACCTTAAACTACAGTATTTGTAGATTATGTTGACATTGCACTGGGTGTGCTTCAATAAACACGCTTTCTTTCTCCCAGGATGACTTCTTCTTGGGTAAATGTTTTGAGGCCATGGAGGTAGACTCCCTCAGCTCCTCTCACCCAGTCTCTACCCACGTGGAAAACCCCACACAGATCCAGGAGATGTTTGACGACGTATCATATGACAAGGTCTGTCTCATTCTGTCAGAGGACCAATCATTTGGTGTTGATGCACTTGATAATTGGAACCACACAGACAATTGTTAGGGTACTAGGTAGGAGTTAAAGTAGATTTATCAGAAGAGCGAGTAATTACCATGACTAGTAATTTGCATAAATGAGTTATTCCTAAATGTGCAGTGGAAACAGAACATTAACATAAAGGTGAAAGTACTGGTAAAAGTGTTTAACACAACAGAAAGTATTTGGATTGTTAATTGTCAGCATGCCTGTGTTTATTTTAGGGAGCATGTATTCTGAATATGCTGCGGGACTTCCTGACTCCTGAAGCCTTTGAGATTGGCATCATCCGATACCTCAAGCGCTACAGCTACCAAAACACTGTCAACAGCCACCTATGGGAGAGCCTGACTAATGTGAGTGAACTGATTCACTGTTGAAAGCCTGTATTTACACAGTGATTGTTTTATTGCTGTTACGCTGCTTAAATTTTAATATCCATTTTTGTGAGGTGGTCACTTGAGGTCGTTGGCTTTAATCATTCAGTTTAATAAGACAAGTCATGTAAGTAAGCCAGGATACCTCTGCATGATGGTTTACATCTGGCTGATGCCAGGTCTAGCATTCTCACTTAATCTCATCGCAGCAGTGAATATGGCCCAGTTATTTTAAGATGTAAAACATTTTTGGGGGACATATTGGCCTTTTTTCCAGCTCATGTAACCCTGAAGTATCAGTAGTGCAGTTGCAAATACATCGTTTGCACTGTTATGAGTATCTGCTAACACTTTGTGTGCCTCCCTATCAGATCTGCAACTCAGACGATCTGGATGAGGGCCGAATCAAACACAAAGAGTTCTGCTCCAAGCAAAGCATCCAGTCTGGAGCCTCTGTATGTTTTCAGGCTTTGTTGAAGTTCAACAAACCACAAACAAATCTCGTTTTCTGTTTCTTTCTTTCCATTTGACATACATGATATTTTGCTACTTACTACACAAATTCAATATTTCTGAATTTCCCACATGTTTTGATAGTACTCTGGTGTCCATGGCACAATGCTGCACTCTCACTGTTTATAATGTCACATCATTGATTGTGTATCTAATTGTGTCACGTGTGTGCCTGTGCAGAAATGGTTCTCTGGTGATGAGCTGGATGTCAGAGCCATCATGGACACCTGGACACTGCAGGAGGGCTTCCCTCTGGTCACTGTGGAAGTCAGAGGTCGCGAGGTCAGGCTCAGTCAGGAGCGTTACTTGAAGACAGACGACCCCTCCCTCACTGAAGGGTAAAATGTCGGATTAAGAGTGTCATGGCAGATAACACAAGTGTGCGATGTCAGTCATTACAGATGTCCCTCCTCTTGCATTTTAAGTATAATTTAAAGTCATGGTGTCATCTTCACTTGCTAGATATATTGTTTAAGTATATATTAGTGTATATTTTATTTCTTAAATAGTTTTTTTTTTTGTATTCTTTTAATTATGATTGATTATGATTATAATTGTGTGCTGATAGATTCCTGTGGCAGATCCCACTGACCTACATGACCAGTGCCTCAAACACCATCCACCGCTTCCTGCTGAAGACAAAGACTGGTGAGTGTGTTGGTCAGTGTGATCAGGTGGACCATCAGATTGCTATATTGACATTCTTTATCCACATATTGAACATAACATTTTTATTCTACAAGTCCCCTTATTGTCAAAGTTTGTCTTTACACCTCCATGCAGACGTCCTGTACCTGCCGGAGAAGGTGGACTGGGTGAAGTTCAACGTGGACATGAGCGGATACTACATGGTCCACTACGCAGGCGAGGGCTGGAACTCGATTATCAAACTGCTGCAACACAACCACACAGCCCTGACCAGCAACGACCGCGCCAGCCTCATCCAAAACGTCTTCCAGCTGGTCAGGTCTGTTTAAAGATCGGATAATAGTTAAACTTGCTGTTTGTCCTGCGTCACTTCGACTGATTGTCAAAAGGGACAAAACCTGGCAGCCTGGTGTTAATCCGAAGCCTGTCGTGTGTGTTGCAGTGTAGGAAAGGTGAGGCTGGACACGGCTCTGGAGCTGTCTCTGTACCTGTCCAGAGAGACTGAGATCATGGCTGTGACGCAGGGCTTCGGAGAGCTCGTACCTCTCTATAAACTGATGGAGAAGAGGGACATGGCTGCTCTGGAGAACCAGATGAAGGTTAGTGAAGTCAGCATTTGTGGCACGTCACAAAAAAAGTCAATATTCCATTTATATCAATAAACATAAGCGTACCAGTTGGTCTTGTTTTTGTTGAAATGGCTTGAACTCTAAAGGGAGGTTCATGTTATCTCGCCGCTTTAAAGGATTTTGGGATACTCAAGCTTCGTCTATGAATGTGATAAACCCAAACTAGCAATTTAAACATCCACTTAGAGCAAGGTAGTTGATGGTTAATAGTTGTTACTTACAATACAATACAGTTCTTTTAGGTATTTTTAATCCTGTATTGTTGCATCCATGTTTACTAGCTTGCAGTCATCTTATCCCCTTCCTTTGCCGGTGCATTGTTACATTTCCTGGCCCACTTGTGGATCAATCAGTCAGCTGAATGTGTATCATATCACCCATGTGTGTATGCATGAGAGAAACAAACGGGTACCCACTCAAGAAAAAACTGCTCCATAATGCTACTAGAGGCCAAAAGCACCACAAAGAACTGCTAGTGCTTCTGTGCAGAGAGAAGAGTATACACACTGAGTCATGGTTCCTTGCATAAGTAGTGAAAAAGCTTGAAAAACAATGGACTGTGCACATATTGTATAAGTAGATTGCTGCTCCTCTGCTTCTTGCAATTCAAAACTCAGACACAGACCCTGAATACAAAGTTCACTTTATACTTTATTATTTTAGTTATTTTATTTTGTGATGATAGTTTATTTTTTAATATGAAGTGTTTAAAGAGAGATGTAATTATTTTCATCATATTTTTTAAATAATTGAATTGATGATTTAATGACAGTTGCCCACCAAGTTAACAGATCTCTCTCTCTCTCTCTCTCTCTCTCTCTCTCTCTCTCTCTCACTTAAAGGCATAAAAAGCCCTGACCCCTGTTCAGTATAATTGACAACCTCTTTCAGCCCAGATTTATACACTGACTGTTTTTCAGGGCTACATTGTGGATCTGTTCCGAGGGCTGATTGATCGGCAGGAGTGGACTGACTCTGGATCAGTGTCTGAGCGAGTGCTGAGGAGCTACCTGTTGCTGTTCGGCTGTGTCAGGAACTACCCTCCCTGTGTGACCAAAGCCACCCAGCTCTTTAACAAGTGGAGGGAATCCGACGGCAACATGAGGTCAGGGGTCACGGTCCTAAAGGAGCCCACAAACAGACTCCTTTAGATATTCGCTCACGAGTCTTCCTCACAAATTCGGCCTGTAGTCAGCGCTTTAAAATTTAAATATTTATGAGCACAGATGAAGAAAAGTTTCCAGATAGTTGTTACTGAACTAAAAGTCTTCTGTTTTCAGCCTCCCTGTTGACGTCACCATGGCTGTGTTTGTGATCGGAGCTCGAACTCCAGAGGGGTGGGACTTCCTGTTTGAGAAGTACCGCAGCTCTCTGCAAATGTCTGTGAAGAGCCGACTGAAGAGTGCAATGGCGGTCACCCCACTGCAGGACAAGCTGAAGTGGTGGGTACATCATTTTTCTGGCCTTTAATCATTATTTTTTTCCCTTTAGTTTTACCCTCTATTTTGCTATGTTTTTCCTTGTACTGTTATTTCTGTCTGCAGGATGATGGAGCAGAGCCTCCACGGTGAGGTGATGAAGACTCAGGACCTCCCGGATGTGATTGTCTCTGTCAGCAGGAACCCCCGTGGCTACAAACTGGCCTGGGACTTCTTCCGAGCAAACTGGCACACCCTGATCAAGAAGTCAGTCAGCCCCCTCATGCATAGATTATACTTTATACTACAATTTTTACAAGAATTTTGCAACTATGTGTGAGCCAAGAATGCTTTTTGTTCTTCAAATACTTCTTAAATCAAGCTTCACTGCAGTTTGGTGTCAGATAGGTCCTGTAGTTACTTCACATGCATTGAAATTTCTGTATTTTTGCTGACAGTTGGGTGTTTTACTAGCTTGTCATGTACAAAGAAAGACTCAAACTGGATTCCTTTAGAATTGATTGAAAACACAGCAGAGTCAGGAAGATAGATTTTTTTTCAATATCTCTGTAGACAATGTTTGTTTTTTCTACGCAGTGTTAACAAAACTAAACTTTTAATTGTGTCTCTGTTTGCTTCGATGCCACAGATTTGACTTGGGCTCTCACACCATATCATACATGGTGACTGGGGTAACCAGCCAGTATTCTACCAGGGAGATGTTGATTGAGGTAAGCAAGGCTGTGTGTCCATCATGGACCACACTTAGGGCTTCCATTACTTATGTCTCTCTATAGAAAGTGTGTGCTGTCATTTAGTAACAGTAGAAACTAGGATTGTGATTACAGTTTGACTACACAAACTTTTCTGCCCTATGTTAGAATGTTTAATAGATGTCTGGTCAAAGATTGTTTTAAAGTCCACCTTCTCTGTACTCAGGTGAGAAGCTTCTTTGGCTCCCTGACCGAGGAGACGGGCTCAGAGATGAGGTGTATCAGGCAGGCCTACGAGACCATCGAGGATAACATCCGCTGGATGGACACCAACCTTCCTTTGCTGCAGGGCTGGCTGGACAAACGCAGCCGCAGAGACGTGCATGAAGACTTATAGCTCCAGGGTAAATAAAAATAAAAATAAAAAAAGTCTAGATTGGACAGTCATGTCGGTAAAGGAATAAACTACAAGAGGTGTGGATGCAAGTCACAAAACTTGGAGTCAGATTATGAATCCAAATTTGAATGAGTTTACACTTGAGGACAAAATTCAAACAGCCTTGCAATTCAACTTTGATTTTTAACACCAATGACTCCCGATCTAGCCTCCCAAAATGTAGATTGGAAAGACAAAACAAACAAATGGATGGATCTTGTGTCATCATGCATATTATTAATCACCTCAGACTTGACTGAGCTGACTTGGGACTTATGTGTCAACTAACGTGGTACTTATGACTTGCAAAACAATGACTTTGTGCCCCCTCTGTAAACTACAGCCTGAAGACTGTCCACTGGGGGTGTTTCTCAGGTTCAAAGAGATCTAAGTAATTATAGATTTCCTTAAAGAACCCCCATAGGGTCGAGGTTTTAGGAGGTAACATCCCTATGAAAAAAGGGTTCTTCCTCACCGGACATTTGTGCTCAGAGCTGTCTGTGTGTGTTGTCTTGGGTGAAGTGGGGGTGTGTGAGTTTTTACCTGAAAGTTTTAGATGTTCAAAGATAAGTGCAGTGTTTCCTGTGTGATTTTTATGAAGTAAATGTTCATTCTTGCTGCATTATCAGTGCAGCGAGTACCAGATCACTCCTTCATGAAAACAAAAAGAAAAAAAATGCACCTAATGGACTTGAATTTTGGATTGTTAAACCATAATTGATCTAAATATGTTTAATTTAAAGATCACACTGCTGTGAGTTTAGATGGGACACCATTTTTGCAGCTTTTGCTAGCTTGCTTTTCCAATATTGGGAACATGAATATAAATTCTGACACCACTGGTCCTTCTTGGTAGCATTTTTAACTTTACTGAAATTCTCATATAGAAGAATGTGAAAGAACTTAGAAAGTGCACTATTAGGAGTGTGTTGTTACAAAAACATGTTCATCTTATTCAACACAGCAGTGTTTTATGCTACTGTAAAATCCCTCTTCTGTAGGACAGGATTCATAGTAATTCTGTAATTTTCTAAGGAGAATATTGTGTTGAATTAAATATTGGACCAATAAAGTTAATTTGACGTGATTCCCATTTGTATTTCTATTATTGTGTTCTATTCTCTTATTTGTATTCTGCTAATATTGGTAATCCTTGTGAAGCCCTAGGGGGATGAAACCTTTGTACCTTTCTCCCCTCTGATCAGCAGGTCATACACTTTGTAGCAATAAAGATTACATTCCCTGCTTTGTGGGGTCTACAATCATTCGGTTCACCTGTGTTTCTGTTCAGTCACACAAACACACACACACACACTCACACAGTATGAAACCAAACTTGAGCAGGTGGCCGAGTATTTGTCTAAGGGGAAACCCATTTTTAGGCATTACAATCACTTCACTTGTCAAGGGGAGTACTATTGGTCCTGTGACTACAGTTGCACAGTGTACTCCGGTGCTCTGGAGGCCATTTCTCAAGTCTGAAAATGACCTCTGATGATGTCATAGTGATGTCAGCGGGGGGTGGGGTTGACTCACACCAGGAACTAAAACTCACAATATCTCAATTCTGACTATTCTTTTTCGTCTCTGTCTCAGTCTTTTGTCCCAACTCATCTATAGTGTTAGAGCCCCTGTGTAAAACTACTGAATTAAAGAATGGAAAAATGCTTTAATTCAGTCAAAGAAAATCCAGATTAAGCTAAGTGTGTCAAGGTTTTTTGCCCAGGAGTTGGCATGAGCACTCAACCAATCTCACATAGGGCTTGAATTCTGGGTTTTTAGGAGGAAGGACAAAGTGCTTTAGCTGTCTGAGATAAAAGCTATGTCTTCACCTGTCGCTTAGACTCCCGAGTACCAGTATTGACTCTATGCTCATGTAAACATTGAGGATCCTCAATAAAGGTGCTCTATACTTGGGAAACGGGCTTGTCTCCCTTCTCTCCTGCAGATCATGATTGCCCTTGATTTTATTCTTTCTGGTCAATCTCTATGTAAAAGCTTATTCCTGCAGCTCTTTTTTTTTCTTTCTAAGGTAATATACCTCTCAGCTGAGGCCTTGTGGAGAAAGGTAGCTGTTACTTTAAATTGTCTAAAGCTGCCATAAATTCTTCTGATGAACCTTTAGCACAAACTAATAAAACACCATCATCCAACTGATAAAACCCACACATACATTCATATATGTGAACATATATTCATACACATAACACTTGTGTGTATAAGCTAAACAGAAGCTTAAACATACTGTGAACCTAACAAATAATACTAAGGTGTTTCAAGGGCTGATATAGATGCTGGGCTTTGTATTCACTTATGCGCATGTACACACATACACACACACACACACACACACACACACACACACACACACACACACACACCGCCCCCTCATCAGCACACCCACAATAGAAACTGCACTCTGCTCCAGTGATTCCTCCCTCGCGGTCAGCTACCTGAGGAGAGCCGTTCCTGGACTGGAGGTAAGAGCCTGAAGTTGGTCTTTCTGTTTTTGTCTCCTGTTTATGAAACTTACTGCTTACTTATTTTTGAATCTTATTATGAAGTTTCTCCAATGAAACATATTAGGAGATGTTTGTTTGTTTAGTCATCATTTACAGACCTGGCCCCTGTTCCAATGTGCTCACTGATCATGTGCGGTGAATTTTGACCTCACCTTCCTCTCATGTGATTTTTGTGGTCTTTTGTTTGCGGCTTGTGTAATAATCAATTTGGCATATAAAAAGTGGAAATGTTAGACCACTTCAAAATATAGTGTTCTGTGAGTACAGATTAAATATCACGTTGAGGACTTCATCCACACTAAGAGTGCTGGCGGTAAAAGGCCAAAGTTCAATTTTGATCTATAGCTGACGTTAATAAATATTAATACAACTTGATCAAACTGATCAAAACCTGTGATAACAAGGAAACTAAGCCACAGTGTACTGGCACTTACAACTGGTTAACAGTAACTTGGTTCCATTGTAGGTTAGTAGTACCTGAGGCAAAACTACTTTAATTTAGTGTGAGTGCCGGACTCATGAAGGGACTCATAAGAGCTGGAACACTTTTTGAGGGTGTTAATCTGAAGCTGATCAATCCCCCTTTAATATAAATGACATGAGCAGTGATTTACTTGTGATTCAATGGTTTTACTCTGTGTGCTATAATACGTTGACTAACAGAGTGTGACAGCATTAAGGCACTATATGCCACAGATTGACATGTTTGAAATAATGCTGCTAAAGTGCCCTATAGGGTGATAATCCTATCCCTGACCATGCTGTTTCGCCATAAATGCATCATAACTTTGTGCGCGCTAGTGCCCTTTTTGCACCCTCTCAACCCAGTTTATCTGAAAAATACTTTATTGTTGTTCTTTGAAAATCCTGTATAGAGTTTTATGCTAAATTAAATTCAGACCACACTTTGACTTTTTTAGGATTTGATAGTGATGCTTCTGACCTCCTTACACACAATTACCTCCATATTCCTGTTGATCACCTGATAGGAGGATCTTTCCGTAATAATCTCATAACACCAAGCAGTGCGGTTAGACTGAATGATTGTAAACCATATGAAGTTACTGCAGGACAAACTGTTTTCCCTGTAAGAGGCGTGCTTCTCCAAGTTCTGTTATCTCCCTGCCTACAAGTAGAAATGGGCAATAAAATATTCTTCGATCACGGTGTCTTGGAAAAAACATTTATGGGTCTTAAGTTCAAAGTATATTTGCCTGTTGATCCAGGAAGAGAAAATAAATGTGGAAAATCACCAGTTTATAAACCAGTGTGTAAGATTCAGTGGCATCTAGCTTTGAACATTACAACCAACTTGCCTTGCAAGCGCGTAGGAGAAACTATGTGGCCACCAAACTTGTGAAATTCCGAAAGAGTCAGGGTTTGTCCACTCTGGCCAACTGTAGAAGCATAACGATTCAACATGTTGGCCTACGTAGAAGAATACCCACTCCCTCTGTAGATAAAAATGTCTCATAATAAGGTCACAAAAACAGAACGTTTCTTATTTTCAAGTGATTATTATATATTATATATTATACACTAATGAAAACATACCTATGGGTATTATATTCCATTTCTGCCAATAGATCCTGGACCTTTAAGCAGCTACTCAAAGATACATTTTATAGATGAATAATGCACATAATTGATGGAGAAATCCCTATGTAATATTTTGCTTTTTCCCCTTCAGGTTCCTACTACAGTGTCTGACTCCACGTCCATTTTGGTCCATCAAGAGTTTATCCACACACGCTCTAATGTCATACCTTCCCATTCTAGAGTAAGATGGATTTATTCTATCTTTGGTAATTAATTTAACCCTTCCTTTTTGTGGGCATTTACTTCCTCATTAGGTGATCCCAGAGACCTAACAGCTGGATGTACTGTATACTTCAAATATATATATATATTTTTTTTCTTCTGACCTTATTAAAACAGAAAAGTATTAAAGTGGTAGCACTGCCCTTTACCACAATCTGAGCTTGCACTATTGATGAAAGTAACAAAATATGAAAATGACCATAAAGCATTGCCTTTACACCAAATAAGGCCACGTTCCATATTGTATGTGTTATATAGGCTATGCATATTATCCATTATTTTTGTTCATGTCATTTAGAGACAATAAATAGAGACATTACTTATGCCATAAGTCAGTTACACCTCTTTCCTCTCAGTCCTCCAATTCCCCATTTCCTCTTCTTTCATTGCCATTTCACACTCTCTATCTTCTTCTGTTTTGTTTCCATCTTCCTCATCCTCCTCTCACCCATCTCCTCCTCATCCTTCTCTTCCTCTTCAAGGATCTTCCTGGGCATCCTGGGCTTTGGCCTCTCCATCATGTTCTGCACGACCTTCTGCAGGGCGTGCAGCCGCATAAGGGAGGAGCAGATAGAGAGGGAGGTGTGGAGACGCAGTGAACAGGACGGGCGCCCTCCTTCGATATATTTCATCCCCTTCCCTAGAAACATATCACAGCAGGACGTTGAAGAACACCTCAGGGTGCCTCGCTACAGCCAGGAGCTCCAGTCACCCCCACGATATAGCACTGATGCCTACTGTGGGCCCCCACCTTCCTATAATGAGGTGAACCTCTCAATGATGGATACAACTGATTATGTCCCATTTTTATTTTGCCTGTCTGGTATTTGAATTAAAACTTTATGTTTCTTTCTGTGTGTTTCAGCTGGGAATTAAGCCTGAGGATCTTCCCCCTGCTTACACAGAATATAATGCTCCTGCGTGTCCCATCACCCCACCGCCTCACATAGATATGGTTCAACCACAAACACAGTCACAACAATAAGCCAGGACCATCGTACTGTGCCTTTGTTGAGGTTATGGACAGTCTTGATTATTGGACTGCCTCATGGACTTGGGTGAGCTGGTACTGGAGTTTATAACGTTTTAAAGATTCTTTTTTTATTGTGTGCTTTTATTTTTATTGTTGTAATGAATGTGTCGTCGGCACAGAGGAGATTATAGCTGCAGAGATGGCACCAGGCTTACAGCTAAAACGTCATAGAGTATACAGCACATTCTCTGAGCCACTAAAACACTTAAGACCCAAAATAGATTTTATTCCCATGTATGATGACTGTTAAAATGGGATCTGTGTGCATCATTTCTCCACTTGCTTTTGTTATCTCCAACAAGAAGGTTATGCTTTTGGTCCATTTTGTTTGCATTTCTGTCTGTCTTTTCATTAGCAGGATATTTCAAAGGTATTTGTGAAATTAGGTGCAAGTGTGAATCTAATGCTGCCACCATGTGGCCATTTAGCACTTTGTCTTGGCTCATGTCTTCTGAATCATGGGGTCCACGGTACTTCCCATGACTCCTTTTTCCTACATGTGTTAGTACCAGTAGAGATTTTCCATTAAATATTTACGCACCACTTCTACCAATTTATTGTATCTTCACAAACTCAGGTACATTACACAGTATATCTGTATGAGCTTCATATAGTAAAATTTTTCCATAAACCAGATTTAGATTACATAGATTAATTCTGTGCAGTCCTACAAAACATTATAGCATTTTGCTGATAGGTGGCACAACAACATGGTGAATTGAAATGGCCATAACTCAGTGTTTATGAGTCACTTGATTTCACAAGCACAATTTATCTTACAATTTATCCTGTACAGAACCCAAATATGTTTGCCAAAGAATCATGGGCACTATCATCTACTTATTTTAATGCAGATGCTGATCCAGATGCTGGATGTTTGTTTTATCAAGGGTTTAGGCTTTTTCCCCCATTTTTTTCTTTTACATGTAGCAGTTGTTCTCAGAGATGTATTCAAGTTGCCTTCAAATTAAGAAAGACTTTCGGAGAGACTTGATGGTCCGAAGCAACAACTTTTTCTCAGGTAATTAAACTTGACTTAAGTTTTCTGTAGATTTTGATATGATTATGTTGTGTCATCACTTTATTGAGAGTCATGGCGTGAAATTGGGTTGTATTTGTTCTTTGTCTTACTTTATTTTTGGTGACATTAGATAACCAATGTGTAATTATTGGGTCCCAGAGTATTAACCTGAAAGCTGAAGCAGTATTTGAAGATCAGAGGTGTGCTCTATATCTATAGACTTTATATAGGCATTATCTATATATATATGTAAATGAGTAAATAGTAAATAAGAATGGTTCAAATCTCAGGACAAAATGTATATATGATATTATATATATATATATATATATATATATATATATATATATATATACATAGTAGCTGGTCTACTAACAGATCTCAAGTGTCACTCCAAAGAAATGGCTGTAATATCACCCAATGTTCTGCTAGTCTAAATTGGAAATATAGAATTAGATATGTACCTTTATGTCTCTATATTTAATTGTATACTATTTAATTTTTCTGTGTAAATATAAGATGTTCATATTGATGATATTATTGTATGTGCATATCATGTTTTTCAACAAAAAATAAATACAGCCCTGTAACTGATCTCGCTGTTGTATATTAACATTTAGGCACAAGACCTTTCCTTAAAACCTTGTGATAAGAAAGGGCAAAGAATACAAGAGCGAAAGAGGAGGAGAAGGTTAGGAGGGTATTTATAGGAATGTCGGAAGGGGCACATTTGAGATACGGTCGCTCTTGAAGTTGATAGCTTCAGTATGTGCCATCCATCCGTTCATTCATCCGTTAGCTATACCTGTTTACCCTTTACAGGGCTGAGGGCTGGAGCTGATCCCAGCTGACACTGGGAAGAGTGGTGGGATACACCCTGGACAGGTTGTTAGTCATGTGCCATCCAGTCTGAATTTTATTTTTTTTTAAATTATTTTTATTCAGTCCAGCAGGGTCCACTGTTGCACTAAAAGTATGACCAGACAAATCTTCAAGGAACAACTGTCCTTGTTTAGGATTTATTGCCATCTAATGGTGAAGTTACAGATTGCAACCAAATGAATACTGCCTTCCAAGCGTGTAGGAGAAACTATGGTGACTGTGAAACTCAAACAAAAAACACAAAAGGCCCAGTGTTTGGTTTGTTTTGCTACTGTAGAAACATGGCAGTTCATTAGAAGAGGAGCCCCTCCTTCTGCAGATAAAAACAGCTTACTCTACGGTAACGGGAATGCATTGATACACTAATGAAAACATACCTATGAATATTATATTCCATTTCTGCCAACTGATCCTCCTAAATGTTACACACTGGACCTTTAAGTCAACCCTGCTTCAGAAGATCCTAACTTCTGACTTCTGTGTCCTTTTTTCTTTATTATGCACCAACAATTAGGTGTTTCTCACTTTTTAAATGGGAAAAGTTACAAAGAATGATCTTCTAACTGGTTGGTGGAGAGTCATAAACCAGAGATATACTAGAACAAACAATTTTCTTACTCTTACTGTTAAATTTAGGTTGGGATTAACTCTTTGTTTCAAAGTTATGGACTAAAATGGATCAGCATATAATACCGGAAATTCCTAACTTCTATCTTTTTCTCTGATATGTTCCACTTGTGGACAGAGCCAAAGTACAGTGGTGGTTCAAGCCAGAGTACATAGTAGGATATGTACAGTGATCGACAGGCTGACACAGCAACACGTGGTCCTAGCAACATGTGTCCCAGACATGTGCCCCAGATATTCACACATGATATGTATTCCTATATACAGTATATGTCAACAGGGCTTGAACATGTAATTTCTCTCTGTTTCAAGCCAACTGGACGTGTCGTCTGCCAGCTTCTATAAGGAAAAGCAGTCTCCTCACATATCTTTACTGAGGTCTGCTATCACTTACACAGTGCAGGGGGTATGTATGCGTGTAGGTGTGTCTATGTGATTGTGTGTATTAGGTTGAATCCCAGAATATCTTTCTGAGTGCAATTTCATGACTGCTTCTCATTCATGACACCAAACTCTGTGAGAGTGAAGCACTGTAGATCTCAGCACCCAAAACTACGTTATGTAAAGGAGCAAGTCATTGAAAATAAGCGGAGACAATGTGAGGTTCTTGGCAACTTCTACAGCAGAATCAAAGCCCCATAAATGGAAAACTCTTGCTGCGGTTTGCTGCTACACACTGTTCTCTATCTTTCTTTAATGTTTTTTTTCTCTCTCTACCTCCTTCTTGCGCTTTTTAACATGTACACATACAAACACATAATTTTTTTTATGGGGAGGAAAGGCTGCTAGAATAGTCTGTTGATAGTGTGGGGGATTGTTTTATAGTGAAACTTCAACACTAGAGGGCAGTGCAAGTGTGTGGACAGATGCAGGCACATGCCCAGTTTTATTTGAATTACTTTTAGGCAGTTCTTGCATTTATTTACACCTCCAGCACAACCACACTGCAGCTGGTGGGTGTGTGGGCCTTTCTCAAAGGCAGCTTGACGATAGATTTTTAGAAAAAAGAAATACATTTTCCCAAAATGCACTTTCCTAGCCAGCCCGACCTGTTGTCATATATGTTCACATCTATACTAAAAAGATATATTTAATATTTAAATATTTAATTGCCCGTATTGTACTGCTACTGTGAGTAATTTAACAGATAAATGATTTCAGTAGTTGGGCACATGTACACTGGCCAGCCCCTTGTATGGAGATTTTGAGTCTGTACCAAAAAAGTATTGACTTTGGAAAAGTGTCAGAGGTTATCAGTAGGGAAACATGACTCAGAAAGTTGATGGCACAAGTAAGTAATATAAGCATAGTTGACCTGTTTATAAAACCTTTATTTTTTTGCTCAATCATTGCTGACTGTTTTTGTCATCAAGTAGGTATGCATGTACATTTTTGTTCATATTTGTGGAGGTTTTGTACATAAACACATGTTAATACCTTTATGTTCTATAATTTCAAGGACAGTTTCTTTATTGTAAAATATATTGTTGTTTTTTTTATTGGCCCTCTTTCTTAATAGGGGCACATGATGACTATTGCATTGCATTTAAATATCACATCAAAAGAGATGTAGATGTTCTGTTAACTTTTACTTTTCTTTTTTCTAAACTTTTGGTCAGATTCTTTGTGATCTACAATTTGGACAATTTTTCTGTGGGTTTGAATAATGCATGGCCTCTCTACTTGCCTCTGTATAATGACCCACATGTGGGAAGTTTAAGAGGTCACTCTCTCCACTAAACAACAAAGAGATCTGTTCATTAGTGTTAGACAAATCCTGCGAAGATTGCGAACCAACTGGGCCACAAACTTTTAGAGGGAGCTCAGTACTAAGGACTAAAGGAGATTGTCTGAGTCTTTTGGTGAGTTTGAATACTGCTGGTCTGGAAGAGACATGTGGGATCTTGGAAAAGATTTAGAGGAAGAAACCCCCTTAGGGCTGCACAGAGAGAGGGAAGCGTGGATAAAATAAAAAATGAATGGATGGGATGTTTTGATGTCTGTGCATGGCAGTCAAAGAAAGCAAGAGAGCTGCTAAAGGAATGCAAAGAGAAAGTGCCTGTGTATGTGAGTCTGTTCTCCGTTGAGTGATGGCTGAGCACAGTTGCTTTTATTACCAGGGTGGCCCACCTCTCTTCTTACTCCCATTATCCTCCCCTCCCCCACTGCTTTGTGATATGAATACACACTGGAGAGTCCCTGGCAATACACTGTCTGATGACGCTCTCAGTGAGTGTTTCCCCACATTGCTATATCTGTCTGGCCTTCATTGCCACTGTGACTCTTCAGTAACACACTCTGGACTGTCTGGGCCATTGTGTCAGTCTGTCCTCAGCAAACCCATAAATGTGTGCCAGGAGAAAACCAATCACACTGATAGAGAGTGGCACTATCTAACTTTTAGTAACATTTTCTTAATGTTAATCTTCATATTAGTTTTCTCAATTCAACTGCTGGAGCTCTTTTGTTTGTTTTGGGATCTATTTCTGGTGTTAGGAACCATATTCATCCACTGTGCAGTATTCTAAACTTACCAATCTGGTCTGGCTGACCAAAAAAAATAAATAATATTGATGTGGGTGCAAAATGAGTTTCACTTCCTGGGAAGGCATGAGCCAGTCTGGTTGGAATGGTAGTGGCTGTTATCAGCTGGGCAAGCTGGTTGCAAACTAGTTTGAGCTGAATTTGCCCAAAGAGGTAATGAACTGAATTGTGATGGTTAAAGCAGTATTATACCGCTCCAGTTATCATGCAAACAGCTGGTAAAACTTGCTTCACCCCCTCGAGACAGTTGGCAAGAAGAGCAAAACACTTTATGAAGACAAGTTCTGATTAACAAAAAGATAAAACTACCATTTACTCCCACAGTCCTCTCTGATTCAAGCAAAAGCTCATTATTAGACCTATCCTTCCTCTTTCCCTTACCCTCAGAAATGTTGTTCATCTTAGCAGTTACTGATATCTGACCAACCCAAAATCATTCACCCAATTTCTTTTTAACAAATATTGAGTTCTAAAACAAATCAATCAAAAAATAAATAAATAAATAAATAAAATCAACAAGAAATCAGAAGAGTGTATGCTTTTGCAAATCTTTACTTTATATATTTACAGACTTATATTTTTTTAATTAAGATGACACCAAGATTGCATCTGGTCTGATGTGATATTTCCCATCATGTAAAAAGAGAGTGGCACCTTTCAGATTATACATTGTTAATACACATATGTTCTTGCTCATACATCGTGTCTGTTTGTGTATGTGGGTGGGCTGCTGTTGGTGGTATATAGAAATGTCAGGGGGTCACATGAATTGGTGAGAGCTGGTGGCTCTAGAGGGAATGAGGTCGGGGGTTCGAGGTCAAGGGATAAAACCGTTCATCTTGATTGGAGATTGGTTTATTTATTTTATATAAGTTTCTATGTGAAAGATGAGATGGAATCAGAGTCTGTCCATTAGTCTTTCAAACTGACATCAGAGCTAATTCAAGTCATTGAAAACCATAAAACCCTCCAGTCAGTAACAGTCCAAGCATGCCTTCCCTGCTCCTGTAAATATCTCTGTAGCCAAAATTTCTCTGGACAAAAAATCTGAAAACCACAAACCAAAGAGTTATTTAGGTAGTGTTCGTCTTTGTGTGAGTGTGTGTGTGTGTGTGTGTGTGTGTGTGTGTGTGTGTGTGTGTGTGTGTGTGTGTGTTTGCATGGCTGGGAGAGGGGCGGTAACTATGGAGATGACATAGGGTGGTGTGTTTGTTGACAAACAACATTCCAGTATGTGCCTGATGTGAGTGTGAGAGTGTAATAACTCACACAGGTAAACTTTAGCATCTATTTAAAGATGCTTATTCTGCTCTGAGAACTCAGAGGCCTCAGTCATTTTCTGCCAAGAGACCCCCAGTGGACACACACATTTTGGGGAAACTATCTTGTGTTTCAAAGTGTATTACAAGGAGGATTGTCTTCTTCTTTTCCTGCAGTTTAAATAAATAATCCTGTTGTCTATGAAACACATCTGCAAGGTTTCCATCAGCTAGTTTTATAGTTTTTATGATTCATGTCTTAGTGCCTTTTTCACACTCACAAGTGAACAGGCCGTGTTGAACGACAATTCACTCGACCAGTTGCCTCTTATAACATGTATTGGGCTGCAGGCAAATTCCATTTGCTTCTTAAATGCATTCTCCAGGACCTGACTGTCCACACCGATGTTTGCAAGAAATGGAGACTCAAGCCTCTTTAGAATATTAGGACTGTAAACGATGTAGGCATGCATTTCTGGCGGGGTGTGCCTTGTTTTGTTTATTTTACAAACAGAATAGCAAGCTGCAGGCTAGAGACAGAGGGAAGGGGTTGCTGATTGCCAGGTCTCTATCACCGCCTTGAAGATAAGATTGGATCACTGATTAATCCTGGCACCAGCGGAGCAAATTTCTATACACTATTAGCTCAGTCTCTCTCTTCAGTCCCTTTGTCCTACTGTGACAACACCTTTCTGTGTATTCAGGGTTAGTGTCAGTTGATTCTGATGTGGCCAACCTGTTCTTGAGTGTTAAAACCTTCAGTTTTTTTGAATCGGCAGCACAGTTGACCCTTCAGCTATATGGCCTGACAAACCTGCTCAACAGCAGCACATTCAGAAGTACACGCAAGCTCAAAGTAGAGAAAGATTGATGAATAGATCAACCAAATCGTGAAGTTGTAACTGAAAACAAACATTATTTATTTTTCAACTCTTTATGGGTGGGGTGGTGGGGGATTGAAGCTGCATACATTGCAATACAATAATGTAACAGAGAGTATACTAGTAGTATACAGATTATTTCTCTGCTGCTAGGCTGATCACTTTATGTTCTGTGTTCACTGATAATGACTAAACCCTGGTGTGATGAGGATGTTAGAATGATAAGATAGATAGATAGATAGATAGATAGATAGATAGATAGATAGATAGATAGATAGATAGATAGATAGATAGATAGATAGATAGATACATAGACTTGTGCAGAGAGATTAAATATGTACAGGGAAATTAACCATTTGCAAATTAAATTAAACTAGAAAAATACTGCAGTATAGTAAATAGTCCAATAATGTGCAGGTAAATTAAGTGTTTAGAGGTCAAGCCTGGCTAGCATCTATACAAATAGAAAACTATACAAAAAGTAAAAGTAGAAATAAAATAGCTTTTATCAAAATATGATATAGAAATGCAAATAGGGATACAAGTAAACTATGTGCAATTAAAATTAGGCTGTCCACCAATGAATGAAAGTCACAGCATTAAGCAGAGGTAGTACAGATGGAGTCAGAAATGTGTCTGCCATTGTGGCCATTGTCTATTGTCCTCCCTGCCTTGACTGAGAGCTGTTGTACAGTCTGATGGCTAGGGGGACGAAAGAGTTTTTAAGTCTGTTGGTGGAGCTGGACTGGGACAGCCGTCTGCCATTGAACACACTCCTCTGCCTGGTGAAGGTGTTGTGCAGAGGGTGGTGGGTGTTGTCCAGTATGGACAGCAGTTTGTCCAGGGTCCTTCTCTCTGCCACTGTCACCAGAGAGTCCAGCTCTGTGCCCACCACTGAGCCAGCTCTCCTCAACAGTCTGTCCAGTCGAGCGGCGTCTCTCTTCTTGCTGCTTCCTCCCCAGCAAACCACAGCATAAAAGAGGACGCTGGCCACCGTAAAACATCTGCAGCAGTTTTTTTTTACAGATGTTGAAGGACCCCAGCCTTCTTAGGAAGAACAGACGGCTCTGCCTTTTCCTGTTGAGAGTGTCCATGTTTGCTGTCCAGTCCAGCCTGTCATCCAGCTGCGGCCCCGATATTTATAGTCCTGACCACCTGCACATCGACCCCCTCCATCACAAAGCACAGGCTATCACAGGGTTGTGATAATTACTCTTAATTGAAATCTCATCTCAGCAGCGGTTGAGCAAGTATGTGGTAACATTTATTACAACTCCTTTCCCTGGCTTTATACATACAGCAATGTGCGTATAGGAATATACAGACCCATTCAATGTCTTGGCAAGGATTAGGTACATTTATATGAGATTTGGTAGAAACATTCATGGTCTTAGGAGGATGAATCCAAATGAAATAGTTGAGTTTTAATCAAGTTACACCACCAGACCAATATTTCCACTTGACTGACACTTTTTTTCTTCAATGTTTTTTTCTTACTGAATTTCAGGAATAAGAAATTAAAGGTAGCTTTACAGTACTTTAGAAAATTGCCATGTGGTCCATTCAAAAACAGGTCACACTTCAATAATTTAACCAAACCTCAAAAACTACAGGCTTTTGGCAAAACTCAAATTCTCATTCATGAAGGGCGGGAGGGAGGCAGTCTGCTTACTCACATTCCATTGATAACTTTTAATCGTCACCTGCCTTTCCTTCTGAACCATCAAGATGGACTAGCCTGGCAACCTCTCAGGCCCTCAGAAAGCCCAACTTGTATTGGGGTTGTGGTGCCTGGAGCTGACCCTGTTTGTGGGGTGCTATTACAGGTCTGTGCTGTTACATTAGCTACAGGCTGATGAAAGTGTAAATCTGTGTCATACTCTAAAAGCATTTCTGTTTAGAGGATCTGATTTAGGCGAGTACATAGCTCAACCTCAGCCATGACTATCAGGCCAAATGTTTTGTAACACTAGTGGAATCTAAGAAAGCAACTGAGGTCATTATATATACTTAATCCATCTGGCAATGTTGTTTTTGCTTCACAGCTCTGCTAATATATTGTTTTTTTGTTTGAATTTTGCATTATTTTGGATAGGGGATGACATGCAGCAAAGTGCTAAGGCTGTCTTTTGTAATGTGTAATCCTAGGTAAGCTACCAGGGTGCCCCTGTTTAATCCTCTCATCAACATTGCTAAAAAGATGAATCTGAAAAACAAGCATTATTGTGTCCAACATCTCTAAATTCCCCTTGAACTCTTTCTAAGAGGCGGACTGTAACAGCATTACTTTAAGATTTGCAGTCTGGTGACTTCCAGTGACAGAAACATCAGTGGTTCAACAGCAGCTGTATGTTTTGCTGAAGTTTTCTTGAGCTACAGTGACACATGGAATGAGCGCCATGGACGTGCTGGAGACATGTAGAAGCATTTTGCATGTAATCCATCTGCACTCACACTGTTGAAGAATAAATCAAGTTGCAAGCCTTCAGGCGAGACTGCCATGTTGTATAACATCAGTTTGAATATAACAGCAGCAGCTAAACAAAACCCCTCCTCCCAAAAATGAAAACTTATCTCACTTAAGTAAAGAAACACATTTATGAAAGTCAGTGTTTCTTTAACATGATTAGGACAATGAATGACATAATAAAACTTTCCCTCTTCTGTAATTATGCAGGAGTACAGTTGTACACAAGTATGGAGACAATGGGTGCTCACAACTGATGCAGTGCAGGGGGGCGGTGGGCGTAAACACATGTGCATGTTTTCTTTCTCTTTATTCCCTGAATAAGATGCGCACAATGAAAACTATTCTCTGGCTTCACGATTGAATGAATTCAAAAGAGTTGACAGTAGCACACACTGTTTTGTATTCAAATGGCTCTTTGTGCGCATTTTTATCAAGAATAAGATTTGAATGATAGCATGCTTTATGTTCTTCTCCAAACATATAGTAGTTACAAAATATTTTAGAGCACATGTGGCGTTGTTACCATGTGCTTGAGTCAAAAAGTATTTCTAACTGCTCCATGAAAGGGGGTGTGGCACTCTGCAAGCCCATGGGCCACTCTCTCTCTCTGCTTTGATGGAGGGGTTACATAACATATCCCACCATCCAGCCAATAGGTAGCCCAACTCTGATACAATCATCTCACTGAGCTGTCGTGCACGTGCATGTGTGTTGGGGGGGGGGACGTGTATGTGTGTCTGCCTCTCCACGCCCCCCATCTTTCATCCCAGTCCTCCCATAGGTTCGGTTCAAAGGTAAGAGATCGACCCGGGGCTCTATAAAGATCCAGTTTGTTCACTCTGCCTTTCTGCTCGCTTCATTTCTTGGGTTCTGTCTTGTTTTCACCAGCACGCACCAAAATGCCCAGCAAGAGGAAGAAGAACAAGCGTCGCATGAGGAGGGTGGTAAGTGGTGGCAGGCGCGCATCATTTCCCTTATATTTGTTGTTCTCATCATGAGCATATTCAAAGTCTTTAGGATCTTAATTATAATGTGAGCTCAAGTGAGTTTGTCGGGACTTTTTTCCCTCCGAAAATGTGTCAGTTTTGATGCTGGTGGCTATTTAAACTCTGTGCGTCTCCGTCTCCGTTTTTCCAAATGACATACAATTGTTTTTACTGTAAGCTGTAGTGGCTGCTGATGCATACAAATACAAATAATGCTCATGATGTAACAGAAAGGTAAAAAAAAATAGACGAGATGTTTTTTTTTTCCTTTTATTGGCACATCGGTTTGTTTTCATTCTGTAACAATCATTTTGACTTTTCTTACGTTTTCTTCTCTTGTGACGCACTCAACTCCGAGGAGCGCTCCAAGCTCTGTGCGTAAAACCTCTCAAAGATGTATGGCTGCACCGAAAATGCACATGAAAAGGAATTATATTGAAATGATACAGTTCATTTCAGTAGCACGACATATCAAGCTCAAGATCAGATGAAGATGCATCTGTCTCTGCTATTAAGTACAAGAGACAAAGAAACTTCTTGGCTTTACACCCGCGCGCCACGTGCGCTCTGCATAAAATGGTGAAATGCTGGGATGTACATTCCAGGTTTATGTATTTCTATTCTCATTAAACCTCAAAAGTACCACATTCACTTACAATGATACACTTATTATGTTTAACTAATTACATAATTAAATACACTGAAGGCGCAGCACCGATGACATGATGATTGGAATGTTGGCTCGCCCCACCCCCCTTAGGTAACTGAGAGAAATTATACTTCTGAACATTCAGTGCCCAAAAGAGATCTAGTGGGCGTGGCAGAGAGGGGGGAGGGGTCTATAATAAATCAGAAATAACACCAGAAGTTCCAATTTTTCAGAGGGCAGAGGTTACTCCACACAAACACCATTCCCCCAAAATTCTTATCTAGTTCTTTTCTAATCATAATAATTGATTGTTTCAAATCAGGCTATATTATCTAATTTCAACTTAAAAAGTATCCCTTGCTTCACCACTGAAGGCCCACTTGAAGCCCAGTCCTTCAGCTCTTGGAAGACTTGTCCGTATGAAGTTTGTGGCATTCTTCCTCAGCCACCCCCCCTTAAGCCTCTCACTGGCTGGCCAGTCTGAGACTCTCAACAACACACAACTGTATTTGGTAGTGTGCTGGCCGAAGGAATGTCTTGCCTTAGTTTTGCCAGATTGGTGTCTGCACAATCTCTCTGAGAGTCTGCCAGTGACACTCAGATAAAAATGGCCCCTGCAGTAACTTACAGCAGGGTGTTATCACTAATTCCCTCAGAGATATCAGAGCACAGGAGGGGAAGGAGCAGCTGGGCACTCGAAGAAGTCAAACTGAGTGCTCTCCTTTGGCAACACATACCTTTGTATGCAAACAAACCCTCTTTGATAAAAAAGTGTTTCTTTCCAAGGGTGTCTGGGCATCATTAATAAAGCCCAGGGAAGACAATTAACAACTTAAAGTTAATTTAAATGTATATTTTACATGGTGGTACTGTGGTTTGCATTTCTGGATAGAGAGATATTATTGGGCAAAGATGAGGGAGGGGATGTTTTGATGGTGGCTAGATGGACACACACGCCTCGTTGGCTTACAGTATTGGTCTAGCACTGCGAATGCCCAACTGGCTGTCGGTCTCACAAAAGCATTTTCGGAGAGTGATTGTAACCTGATTATAACCTGATTATGATGTGATTAGGTCCACTGTCTGGCCCGCAGGGCACCCAGCAGTGCTGCTGACTCGCGCGGTTTCCATTCCCGCTTCACCAGACCTGTCAGGACTGCTCTGATTCAACTAATTACCTCCCATTATCTAACTAGCTTTGCTGGGCCCACTCCCAGTCACCCAGCCCCTCCCTCCAGTGGTCTGTGCTCCTAAAATCTCCATTAAAGCCAGAGGGGGTTTTGTCCAGAGCTGAAAAACATGTTAGAATTGGCTGGGAAGGCATGCGCGGTATTCCTGCAGACAGAAATGTGACACGAACAAACCCCAGACTGACAACAACATCAGTATCTGGACACAATGAGAGCATGAGTAGCATACCCCTTAAACTCCCATTATTATTTTTTATTCCACCTCCATCAATTAGCAGTTAGCTTTAGATACTCGATGCATCTTTGAATTCACTGTAAATTGTCACACTAAGTAAGTACCCAAGAGGGTGACCTAATTTAATTGAACTAATATAATTTTCTGTAGCACAATGAGTCAAAGCTTGAGGATTAATGCATGAAAAGAAACTTAAATAGTGGCTCCAACTATAATAACACGACAACAATCATTAACCCTGATGTTTTTGTGTATTTTCCACCTTGCAGCAGGCCCAGAGGAGAGCCCTCGAAGAGCAGCATGCATCCAACCCACCAGTCAAGGCAACCCCCGGGATTGCAGTGAGTGCGCCCCCTGGAGCAACCCCAAAGAAAGCGACTAAAACTCCAGCACCAAAAAAGATTCCAGCGGCCGTTCCCATTGCCGTCCCCATTGTGGAGACTCCAAAAGTAGAACTAAAACCAGTTGTGAAAGAACCTGTCGCAGTGCCTGTCCCAGTCAGAGTAGAGGCACCAGAACCAGAGCCTGTAGTGTTGGAACAGACACCAGCAGAAGTCAAGGTTGAAGTCCCAGCCCCGGTCACTGAAGCAGCACCAGTCGTTGAGTCTCCACCAGTGGAGTCCACTGTAGTTGAAGCTGAGATAGTACAGGAGGCTGAACCTATCATTCCTGAAACAGAACCAGTACCTGAGGTAAGAACATTATCCCTAGAAAATCAACATATCAACCAATGTTCAGGTTAAAGCAATATTTATGGAATTAATCTTCTCATCTTCCTCTGTAGGTCCTCTGGTGGGGACCTATGAGTGTAGATATTAACAGGAGAATAAGGCATGATATGGCATGATAATTTACCTGGCAATTTTGAATCAACCAGATCTTGCATTAGAATTTGTGATAGTTTTTGGTGTCTCAATTTGTAGAAATCCTAGAGTGAGCTTCTTACATTTTAAAGCTTTGTTTATACTTGCACGAGACACTGCACCTCCACAGAGGTGTTTGTTGCAATATTCTCCGAAACGCCAAGGGGCGTACAAACAAAATATTCTCTGAAAAAGTAAGAAGTGTTATCAGAAGAACGTCATTTCCAACATGGCTACACACGCTGCTTAGCAACACTGACGTACTGCCAAACATTGCATTTGTTAACTGTAATTGCTGTTGCTTACTTCCAAATCAAAATTGTTCAGAGTCATATGGGATTCTCTAGAGACATCTTACCAAGTGTATTTCTTCTGTAGGTAATGAGCTGTAGAAAGTTAAGTATGTTTAAAAAAAGGTGCATGCAGTTGCCAGGGAGGGGTATTTTGCCAGGTTAGATGCTTGTTATTTTGGAATGTCCTGATAGACAAATAATCTTTAGTAGGTTGCATTTTGCCAATGGTTTGCAGGAAAGAGACACCTTTCAGCAGCTGTTTCTGTATATAGAATGTCAATGTAAGTTTTGGTTTTGTGGACGACCAGTTTAGATGCTGTTTAGTCAGATGGTATGTGCTGTGGCTGGGTCCTTAAGGGAGAAGGGAGGTGGAATTGGTGGGGGTGGAAGGCAGAAGGAACAACATGTTCCATTTAGCAAAGAGGTGAAAAGTAGGAGAGGGATAAGAAGGCTCCGTAAGTGGGGGACTAGGTGGAGCGTTTTCAGCAGTCCTTATACATCATTACCTAATTTCTGTGCCGCTAAACATGTTTATGTCTTTGAAATTGTACTTTTTGAATAAGCTGATTGGATAAGACAGATAGGGAGATCTAAAGGCTCTCTAAACATATGTATTTATTACCATGCTGTTGGGCAGGAGTTTTTTCATTTTGCATTTTTGTAATGTACTATCGATTAAGTTTTGAGTTTTAAAGTCAATGAAGTTGGTGAATGGGATGAAACAGCTTGTAGTTTGTCCACTGTTGTATTGAAAGAAATGCATGGCTATTGGCTATTTATTTTGCAAAGTTATAGCTTATATTTTATCTTTACTGTACACCGAGCTGTGTACTAAAAAAGCATTTCACTAAATAATTGTGTTTACCTTCAAAATCTATACATTTTCATTTGCAAAAAAAAAAACAAATGGTCTTTGTTGTGTCATGTAGCCATCGTCCACACACTTTGGGAACAGAATGTTCTGTTTCCGCCAGTAGACTGCAGGCTATGTGCAAACACACACACACACACAAGCTGCACACTGCACATATATGTACATCTGTGTGTTGAAACTAAGCCCACACACACACACACTTGGAAATGCACACACACACACATACACACACTAAATGAATGGTCTTTGCTCTCAGTAACTGAGCTATGACCACATATGGGGCACATGTATGTGCTCACATGTGCTGCAGCGTGCATGTGAGTGCATGATGCATCCCCGAGGACGGGTGTAAGAGGAGACAGTGTTATCAGTGGCTTGGCCATTTGCTACAATGTCACTCAGTGCCAGTCTGTTCTCCAGTAATCCTTGGGTTAATATATATGTATATATGTGTATATATATATATATATATATATATATATATATATATATATATATTTTATTGGTGGTTTTGATTGAAACCTCTTAGTTTTATGCTCTACCCACTGAGCTATAGAGGACCAATAAAGACATTTCTATTGGAGATGGACTGCCCATTATTGTATAGTTGTTAAGTTAAGCTCTGGCAGTATCCACCCCCCTCCCTGTCCCTCCCTCCCTCCCTCCCACCACACCACCCACCTCTCTTTTTCCTCCCCTCTTTCCTGGCTTTTCGACTGCTCCTTCACCGCTCGCAGATGTGCTAGATTCAGCTCAGACTCTCACAAACACGCGCAGACACTTATTTGCACCTTTGCTAAACTAAAATTTTGTCAGTGCCGGCTGTAACTGCACACACATACTGTAGCAGGTTAAAAAAAAAGTAACATTTTACTTGCTTTGTTTTATGATCTTTTCTCAATTTTGACTTTATGAAACTTTGCTCACAGACAGCTCATACACTTGAGGCCACAGTCCTGCAAGAAAGTGTTTCACTTAGTGGCACCACGTGTCAGGCTAGAGTCGGCAAGGCTGGTCGATAGGTGATAGAAATCAGAGCAGGTATAAATGGGGCTCGTATTCAGCTGGCTTTGGGACAAAAGAGAGGCGGCCCCTCCGCTTCTTGGTGTCACCACGGAGAGTCAGGTATGTATAAACCCACCACCCAGTCCACCCAGAACTGCTGAATGTGTTTCATTTCTCTGTGGCCTGTAGCGACGGTGGGTGTGTCTCCTGCCGAGGCTGAACATTTTGTACCAGCTTGCTCCCTCTGTGTTCCTGCAGCCCTGTACTCCTCCCCTCCATCAGTCCCTCACCCCTCTTTCCCTTGTAAATTCACCCTCACTCCTCACTCTTCCTCTGCCCCCCCCCTTCCACTACTCCCACCTTCCCTTCTTCTACCCTCACACCCCACACCCCACCCCCAACATCCCCTGCTCTCGTCTCCTCCTGTCCTATGGCAACCTAGGGATCCTCATTAGCTAGTCTACACAGCACGTGCACTCGTACATCCATGTGTCCCCCTTTTATCATTTGGGGGAAGGTAGAATAGTGAGTTCTGTTTTGGGATGTGGGGATACTCAAGTGTGTGTCTGTGTATATCTGTAATTGTGTAGTTTAGCCTTTGGTATTTGGTGTGTTGGAAGAGGAGCTTACAGACAGCTGTCACAACCTTCAAAGTATGTGACAAATTCTAGTGAGGGGATGACTTACAATGTACATTTGCTTCCCGTGCCCTCAATGAAAATGCTCATTACAGCTCCCTTGCAAATGATTAGTAAGCTTATTTCCTTGTATCACATTATACTTGGTAGCCAGAAGCCTCTTTTACATGGGAATCTTATAAAATGTCCGAACACATAATGGGGGGCATTCTGCCCCTGCGCCGACGACAGAGAAAGACGGGGCCCCGAAGCTGTTGGGTTACACGTCACACCTGTTTTGCTTCAGGAATGCCAGATCTAAAATCTCGCACTGGGGCAGCATTATCAGTGTAGAACAACAAAGCCAGCATATTGCCAGGTCTTCTTCACGGCAGTATTGCAGGATCTCTGTGTAAAAAGGGCCAGAGTGAGAAAATAGTGTCCAAAAACGATGTGCGAAGTGATCCTTTTAACGAAATTATCACCTTGTGGCAAAGCACGTGAGGGCACCGGACCTTCCTCCCCCCCAGTGTCCAGCCTTCTTCCACATACTTTCAACCACCCACAACTCTTATGGACTTGTGTTCGGGGACACTATAGGGCTTTGTTAACTAACCATACACATTTGAGTACAGTCAAAACTCTTCCTTTTAGTTTTTAAGTATATTTAACAACTCTCCTTTCATACTAAGAATTCATTAAGTAAGCTGCTGTTTTCCTTTTTTTACTTTGTAGTTGTCTTGGCAAATAAGGAAGAATTAAACTTGGCAAACTAGTTTTTAAACTGTTACATGGCTATCTAGAGCCTAAAGCCTAAATATCTGTGTGAGAGCCTAAATGTGGTTGGAACAAAGAGATCATTGCACTGCAGGCACATTATGTCCCCCTTTATGGGTTAAATGGTCAATGTAAAAAGTGTCTGTTTCTAGATCAGCTTTGATTTGTGCTGGATTTGTCTAGCAGGGCCGATGAGGAAGGATCTGTGTGCAGATCAGTTTGGTACACAGTGTTCTGGTGCTGGGACAGAATGGAGGGGGGTGTGTATTTTATGTACACGTGTGTGCATACGTGTGTGTGTGTGTGTGTGTGTGTGTGTTTTCCTGTCAAGCAAAGGAAGGCCCTATAGTCCACCTCCCTCACTCTTTACTTCCCTCCTCCTTTCTCTCCCCTATACCATCCCCCCCAAAGCTATATAGCTGGAGAGTATATATTTACCCTTCTCAGCCATACGTGCACTTTGCCCACTTTGCTTTTGTTCAGAAGTTTTAAAATCTTGGAGAGCAGGATTCCTTACCTCCCAGTAACACAGTGCAGAGAAAGAGGTGGAGATTGATGGTCAAGTAACTCAAGTGTAACCACAAGCTTTTGAACTGTCTACTGTTCTAACTATTGTAGATAAAGGGACTTAGGTGATTTTGGTCAGTGGAGGATTGGCCTGTTCGTGACTAGGAGTAGCAGCATGCATACTGCAAACTTGGCCTACATTGAAGACAAGCTGGTACTAGACAGCCTAAATAATTTACTGTTGGACTATGAACATTTACAATATTTATGTGCTGTTTCCTGCGAATGCCACAATAGCTCAACAGACTTGGATGCACAGTGGGTGCCGCCGCCAGTGGCCATTTAGGCTACTGCCAACCGTTCCAGTAAATAGACAGATAGATAGACTCTTTATTGTCCTTTCCAGGAAATCTGTTGCCACAATCTGTACATAATCTGTGGCATCAAAAAAATTAGGAAAATATGGGTGACCTCTGTCATTATCTTACCATTAACTAGAAAATAAGTATTTCTTAGTAATGCCAATAAAAGTACTTGTTCTTGTTCTGGTAAAGATTTGTTGTCTTGCTCAAGGACACTGCAGTTTAATAAATAAAAGATGTGGAGTTTAAATTTGTGTGGGGTTTTGGAGTAAGGACCGGATGACAAAGGTAGTTTAATAAGGTGAATGAGCACATTTTCTAAATCTGAGCTGGATTGTAGAAACGGAGATGAGAAATGGGCGTACCAGCCTCCCATTGTGCTATTGGTTGTAAAATTCCTGTAGGACGTATAATGTTCCTCCCCTCCTCCTGAGCTACAACTACACTCACACAGAAAGCATACTGTAAGACGAGTGTGTGCATTAAACCTGCTAAGACTCTTTCTGTTAAACACCTCGAGGCCGCCACAGCTATGGTTCGGCTGACAAGCTTCTGAGTAGAAAATTATTCTGCTTGGGGCACATTTTTAGGGCCGGTGTGGGTGCCCCTCCCAAAATGTGACCTTAAACAAAAAAAAAACAAAAAAACAAACAAGCAGTGTAACATGAGGCAAGGATTTTAAATTTCCTGTAAATGCTCGTTAATAAATTCCTGTGTGCCTTTTTTAATGAGATGTACTTTCTACTATCTCCGCTCTATTTTATTAGATTAAATACATGTATATCTTAATAATTGTTTTACTGATTTGTGAATAAACTTTCTTTTTCCTCCATAGGTCATACCCCCAGCTGAGGCTCCAGTGGAGGCTCCTGCTGGGACTGAGGTAAAACAAACCTTTTGCCAAGCATTTCATTTTCACACACACACAGAACCCCATTTTCTGAGTCTCTGACCTCAACTTGCTCAGGCAGTATATCTTTGTGGGATAAGCCAGAGGCAGGTTTCACAGGTGTGAACGAGTATGAGCAGAGAAAATTGAAGCATTTCAAGTGAGACCTGTTTTGATTTTTGAACAGTTTACAGAGACAACTTCAAATGTCAGCGTGTTTGCTGTTTTAATTGCCAAGCTGTCAAAGGAAAACAGTTAAAGACATGACTCCCTCTATATTTGCAAGCTAACCACACAGCCCTTCTATAAAGCATAATACAGTACATTCATTAAGTACAAAAAGCTGTCTTTAAGGTAACACATTTCAGTGTATGTGTTGGTTTTGCTCATAAGTCACACCAGAACAGTGTAACCTGAGTAACTCACAGTTTCCACTCAAGTTTTGTGAGTTTATAGCAGCAGTAACTGGACAAGAGACAACCCTTTCAATGGAAAAGTTTTTAAAATTCTGTGACATAAGCCTCACACCTAACAAATAACAACCACCTCAGGTCTCCTTCTCTTATATAACACAGAACTCAGATCACAGCCTGGCTCACCTATTCCAAATGTTTTCAGAGAAAAAAAAACATAAAGAAACAGAGGCTCGTTCATGGATTGAAAATGCTAAAAAAGATTTATGACTTTTATGGGTCTGCAAGCAATTCATCACATAAATGACCTTATTGATGATTATTACTGACCAAAAACAACATAAAATTGCACTTAATAACTCTAATTGAGTGATTTAAGCTCTGCAATTGGTGTGGAAGTTGCAACTAGGCAACCAGTCCTCAGAAACACAGCTAGGTACAATTGTTCAAAGATGACTTTAGGTTGTAGGTTGAATTCACTACAGCCACCATCTTGCTGTTGCTCTATTCATCTGTCTGTCCATGTATTGATCAGTTTATCCATTTTCTAAAGTGTGTTTTTATTTGTTATTCTCCAGATTCAGACAGAGGAGACCTTAATCATAACCACAGAGACTGAACAGGTAAGACTGATCTTCTTATTGACAGCATGGTTTGATGTATCATTATAAACTCTGTAGTCCTGATCATGCATGTTAGGTCAGTACATTTGTCTGTATTATATTCTTGTCCAGTAACAAAAACTTGGTTGATCAATGATTTATACGGATGACATGTCTATTCGTTTCATTGTTGCATGTTGCATGGTTCCTTAATGTGTGCCATGTTGATTTTGCATGTGCAGACGCATAATGTCTGCGAGCCAGAGACTGAATTGGAGGCTGAGGCTGCGGCAGAGGAAGACACAGCCGTTGAGGCTGAGGTGGAGATGGCCGTCACAGAAGCCATTGAAGAACCAGTGGTAGAAGCACAGACTAGCGACCAGGTTTCCGCTGAAGCAGAACCTGCTGCAGATGAAGACGCAGATGCTGCAGTTGATGCAGATGTTGCAGACACTGTAGATGCTGCAGTTGATGCAGATGATGCAGATACTGTAGATGCTGCAGTTGATGCAGATACTGTGGATGCTGCAGTTGATGCAGATGTTGCAGATACTGTAGATGCTGCAGTTGATGCAGATGCTGCAGATGAGGTGGTTGCAGAAACAGCAGTGGAATCAGTGGAGAAGGCTGCAGATGAGGTGGTTGCAGAAACAGCAGTGGAATCAGTGGAGAAGGCTGCAGATGAGGCAGTTGCAGAAACAGCGGTGGAATCAGTGGAGAAGGCTGCAGATGAAGTGGTTACGGAAGCAGCAGTGGAATCAGTGGCGGAGGCTGCAGATGAAGTGGTTACGGAAGCAGCAGTGGAATCAGTGGCGGAGGCTGCAGATGAGGTGGTTGCAGAAGCAGTGGTGGAATCCGTGGAGAAGGCTGCAGATGAGGTGGTTATGGAAACAGTGGTGGAATCAGTGGTGGAGGTTGTCACAGAGGTACCTGAGCCAGAACAGGTGACTGAACCCATTGTCAGTCCTGCATCCCCGGAAGAGGATGACGCTGAAGTAGAAGTGTTGGCTGAAGAGGCGACTGAAGTCCCAGCTGAGCCTGTTACAATGACAGAGGTGCTGAATTGATAAAAAAAATACTTTCCTCTTCACTCTTTTTCTTATCTTCTTCCAAGAAAACACAAAAAAGAAGTGCCTTATTGACTTTTAGGTAGTTTTTACGTTTTTATTTTGTGATCGTCCGTTGCTTGTTGTGTGCAGAATGTGGCTTGGAACATTTGTTATTGTGGAAGCTCCCCATCATCCATTTATCATTCAGTAGTATTAGTAGTATTGCTAGAATTTTTTTCCTAAATAACAAATAAAAGAAAGCTTTTTCTTTTCTTTTTAGCATCTTAAAACTCTAAATAATTACAAGTTAGATTTTTTCCCATTGGTTAGGTTATCAGACAAAGTAGAACTTTCTCAATAGCTAAATCTTCTTCTGGCATGTTTCTTCAATTACATAATGTAATGTAACTTAACAGCAGACTAACTAAGACCAAGAACTTACTCTGTCCTGCTGTTTGTTTGTGTACTCCAGGATGCTCAAGTCCAATCTGTGGAAATCCCAGAGGTGAGTATTTTATTCTTTCTCCCCATCAAGAAATTCGTCATATGGTTGAAAACATTTTATTTATTAGCTTTCATTCGTATAAAAAGTTTTGACTGTATACTGCATGTATAAATATTGACATGACAGTATCTCTTGTCTCACCAGGTGCCAGTCGCCGTCCCTGAGGCTCCGGTTGTAGAGAATAGTATAGAAGTCCCTGTAACTGAAGTCAAAGAGGTAACGCCCAAACTCCTCATGTCATGCAACAGCTTTAGATGACTGCTTTCTACAATACACCCTGAAATCAGAATTGTATTGGTTATGCTATTACTAAGTCTCCAAACTGTTCTATGTTACTATTATAATATAATTTGATAAAAAATTCAACATCCTTCTCTCATACATTTTCTCCTGGGATGCTGGCTAATTATTTCCCCTCATTCACTTTGTCTATATGTGTGCTGGTATGTGGAAAATCTTTGTATTCTTTCTCACCTTGTTCCCTACATCTTGCTCCAGGCTCCTGCCACCCTGGAGACTGCCGACAGCCTAGTCGATGACTTTGTTGTCACAGAATCTGCCTCTGCAGTGGAGGTTGCCATTGCTGAGTCTGCTGCTGTCAAGCCGGTGAGAACTACTTGAGGAATTTATCACAACACACAGTTGTTACAGTTAATAAGCTACATCCTTCAAGTCCCAGGAAAATTGGCATTTCGTTGGCATTCTGCCTCTGTGATCAGAATAGTTGCAGTTAAAACAGCAAAGCTAACCTGAGTGGTTGCATTAGGCCCCATGGCCACCAGAGGGCCACAAAACAATGTAATTCATAACATGTTTGAACATTTATATATATGTGTATAGAGCAATATTATATTTCAGTATCATTCAGCTTTACTTGAATCAAATGGTTTTAACCATTAATTGGTTTATATAATTGCACATTTTAAAAAGTTAATTTTAAAAATGTCCCAAATTACAGTTTATTGTAACACATATAGCACATTTCTAATGCATATTGTGGTAGGATATAGTGTGATGAGGCACTATTTAATATTATTCAGGTTGGTTCAAACAAGTACAGTTACGTCTAGTGCATTATTGGTGTAGTTAGAGAAGTAACTGTCAACTTAGTGTAATTTTCTTTCATGTTGACATAAATCTGTTGTGTTGCTTCTTGAAACAATGCCATGTTTAATGATGTTTTTACAAATCTAATGCTTAGTTTTTTAACCGGCACCTCTCTCTGCTTGATATATTTAGGAAATTGTTGAAATTAGTGACACCATCAACAGCCAATCAGAATCTATGGATGTGACACCCGCTGAGTCTGAGCCTGCCCCTGTCCCTGCTCCTGTCCCTGTCCCTGCAGAGGAAATTGTCATTGTGAGTTACTGTCAAGCTTTTATAATTTCATATAGACTAACTATCCGGTTTGGTGTATTGTAAAAATTGTTTGATCATAGCTTAAAAACACACATATTTATTATTAAACCACCTAACCTCCTCTCTCCTTTTCTTTCTAGGATGCCACTGCTGAGCAGAAATGTCTGGATGTGCTGTCAGAAGAGCCTAAGTCAGAAATCTGTGACATGCCGTGTCAGATGCAGCTTGCTGTGGAGTCTGTGGAGATGTCAGTGGAGGCATCGCTGAATGGACACATTGTTCCAGAGGTCTCCATTGAGGGCTAGATGCATATCACACAGCTTGGAAGACCTTTTCTGTAAGTAAAATAATGAATTCAGTCCTTTATCACATTGATTGGATCTCAGTTCTTAGTTTTTTTTTTTACTCTTTGTTTTTAACCTTTAAATTACTCAGTTTACACAACATCCACTAACCAGGCCTCTGTATTCTTCTTTGTCTCTTTTAGATTCCCCTTTGGTCATTTGGAGGACTCAAAGCTTTACAGGGAGTCAACCAGCTGGCATTTTAAATTTTTTAGGGCTTATGACAGAACCGCCAGGAAATTGAAGGGACATCCACACTTTGAAGTGCCTTTTCCGGCCGTTGTTCCTGTCAAAACACCAAACCAGATGTCAACACACCAAAACTGATGCATTCAAGGCAGCACAACAGACTGTTGTCATACGTGTGTGGAAATGGAAACAAACATATTGTTGCTCTTTTTTTTGTGTTTCTCCCACAAAGCACATACAGTGAATTTGCATTAGCAGTGGAAGTGGAAGTGCTCAAGAGATGGAGGTTCCTAAAACAAGATAAATGGCAGCGCCTGATATTTCTTGGCATGTTCCCATCTCTCCAGAACATCTGCTTCCATGCTGCATACACTCAGTGCATGTGAATTCTGTAGCACTGATACATTTTGCTATAGTTTGTACTTGAGTCTATGTTCATATGAGTGGGAGGGACAACATTTCAGAATCACAGATTTTGCGCACCAGACCATTTTTACTCTCAAAGAGACACGTCTGCTAACTTCCACCTTCGCCTTAATTTCTGTCCCCTTCTCTGTCCTCCAGTTCTCCTCTCTGCCTCAACTATGTGTCAATTCTAAGGTTAGTGTGATGCTAAAACACGGTTCTGGATTTTATGGCTGCTGCAGCCTGGAGTTTGAGGGGACAAACTGAGAGGTCATTTTCCGTTTCTTTTTTTCTCACTTTCTCCTTTTTTAAATCCATTTTGTATAGACCATATGATGTGTTACAGTTTTGTGTTCAAAGCCTGTGCTCTGGAGGGAAAATGTAATGTGATCTGTTCATGTGGATCTCTGTTGGGCTGATTTGATCCACCTTTGAAATAAAGCTGTATCTCATCGTGATAAAGGAGTGATTCTTTTACTTTCTATGCACCGAGCTCATGAAATACACAGAATGGAGGAGCGATACTGTATATGTGGGCTTCATTTCCAGTTCCGATCTGTACTGGCAATAACAAAAGCTTTTGATAGCTTTCAAAGATGCAACATTTGAAAAAAAATGTATTTTCAACTTTGTTTTCTGGCACACGGGAAATTAGTAAAATTAAGTTTTGATCACTAAGAAATAATTGTAGCTAAAGGAGGCAAAGAATAAGCTGACAAATTGACTATTAAAAGGTTAAAAAAAAAAAGCCAAAAAAAGGCTTTGACTATGACATTTTGCAGTGTTTGCACCCAAGCCTTTTGTTAACCCTGAAGATTGTCTAAAAGGTCATGCATACTTTTATTTTGACGTTTTGGTACTGGGCTGGGTACAAAATTACTCTCAACCCTTTACCATAGAGTAAACTTAATAGTAATGTTTTAGACCATGGATTATACTTTTAACTCCAAAAGTGGTATTAGCATTTGCTTGGCTATATTTTTAAAAACAAACAATATTTAATAAGTAGTTTTATTCAAATAATTAACACTTAGTAGTCACAATAAAGTCATACATGAAGATGATTAAAGCTGGAACTAGAATGAAATTTAAAAAAAATCATATTCAGTACCAAAGCACACTGATTGTGAGGTTTCTACCGTCGAAAAAGCAGCAGGTTGTGAAAGTCACTGTGAATCTTCAAAATAAAGACAACAAAACAGATCAAAAGATTTTTAATTATTTGTTTTTGCACAGAAATCTACATTCATATTAGTATGATGTAATTTGGTACAGTAAACACTGCCGATGTGTGGTTTTGCAATCCTCCCTCTTTATACTATGATCATACTGTCAAAGAGAGTTTTTTTATTTTTTTAACTTAAGTTTACTGGCCCCTCGCATTGGAATTTTAACAAAATGTCAAAATGCAAAACAGAAGGAACAACTTCAATTCTGCCTTAAGAGGAAAAAAGAAACAAAAAGTAACAACAAAAAGACAGACTGAAGAGACAAATGATAAACACATACTGCTTAATAACAAAGAGGATATATATTTGTAAAAGCACATTCGTATTAATAGTAGATGCTTTGGAATGAAAACAGCAACAAAGAGGCTCACTGTGATCAGACAACTGTCCAACTTGCACTCAGCACATTCTTATATATTATCTGAATTTTTTTCACTTGTGGCATTAATATGCATGAGCACATGTCATTATAACCCCAACCCTCCCAAAAACATAATAAATAAGAAAACAGGTGATTTGATTGGTCCATGAGGTAAAATGTGAAATAAAAAACTGAGCAAAACAAATGAGCAAAAAAGTTGGAAAGATTTTTGAAAAGACAAACATCCACACAAACAAAACAAAACAAAACAAAAAGTGTGGGAGAGGCTGAAAAAATGAAATTAAGAAAGAAAGGATTGTGATCGCAGACAAGAAAGCATGATGTCCAACAAGGTTATCTTCCCCCAAGAAAGAAGCACACACACTTACACACACACTCATACAACCATTCACGCAGTCAAACCTGAAGCTCAATAACAAATCAACTTCCAAAGCTGTAATCTTAACAAAGCCACTTGATGGATGATAATATTTCTATATTTACACTGAAGTGATGATTAACTGACAAAAAACGCTCAGAACGAACCCAGAAAATACAAGAAACAGTAAAACCAATAGTAACCAGATTAAATCACCATATTCTCTTTTCATTCCTTCACTTTTTGATCTCCTCCTATGCACTGACAAAACAAAAGTCCACTGAAGTAGTGTGCAGGACGTGGGTGGGGATTACAGAGACAAAGAGAGGGGTTAATAATGACAGTGATGATGGAGATGCTCAAAAGCAATGAGCAGTGTGAACGCTTGGAGGACATGTAGCCCGCCACTCAGCGCAATCAGGCAAGTAGACTCTTCTCTGTCTCTGCTACAAGGGAAAGAGCACTTCATTAAAAGAGCCCCCTGCCCATTTTGGACTACCCTGGTTTGAAATCAAGCACACCTAGCTCCAGTTGTTTAGAGGTTTGGTGTGGGAGAGCATGCAGTTAGCTACACAGTATAGCCTGAGTGGTTGGAATTAAAAGAGCACTTCAAAAAAACAACAACAGACGGCCAGCTTGGGTTTATATGGGGGGTCCAAAACAAGTTCTGTTCCTTCGTCAGAAGTCAGAAGTTTAGGATGCAGGTTTTAACATCAATCTGAGGAGTGTATGTAGCAGTAACTGTAATGGTAGAAGCAGCACTAGTAGTGTTCAGCAGGCAATATCCTTGTCTTTCTGGAGAGGAAATGGCTCAAGAGCAAACCCAACCAAAGTGTTGACCCCCAAAAGGTGCAGCAGTAGCACTTCAAAGAATTAACGGGTATCATCAACATATCTACCTTGTTTCAGAATCCTGGGGAGGTTTTAATCCTGCTTCTGCATTAGAGGCGGGATGGGAGTTTTTTTTGTTCTTGTCCATTGGTCGCTGTGGCTGGTATGTTCCAAGATTCATCAGCAATGTTTGTTTATTTTTGAGGCAACTAAGCTTAAAGGTTTAACATTCAATTGATGTTTTGCAAACTTCAATGGTGGCTGGCATGCTGCAAAGTTTAAAGCCATGTTCATTTTTTTTCCCATTTTCTTTTTTTTACCAGTCTGCTAAATGACTGGCGGTTTATAAAAGTGCCAGGCACAGATTACAAACTTACCAGCCACAGCCAAAATTTACCATCATTTTATTAGTGTAGGGGCATTTTATCTTTTTATTTAACACCACTGTCATGATAATCAGCTTGGTCATTTTAAAAGTCCTTGTTTTATCTGATTTCTTTTCCATTTTCTCTTCTTCATGTGATTGTCACCCATTCCTCCCTCCTGATGTTTGCAGCACCACTCAGGCAGTCGTACAGGTAGGCAGTGAGTTTAAGAGCTATCACAATGTTTATTTAACTGGCCCCTTTATTAACCAGTGAGGAACTTTTCACTACAGCCAGACACGAGGCAAAAGGTCTTTTTCCTTGACTGTAGAAACAGAAGAAAGTACAGAAGGACGATGGGAGTGAAGGGAATGGAAGAGAGGACACCTCTCAGAGGCTCTGCGCCCCTAAGGCCCAATGTGGGCTCAGTCCTGTCCAATCTGGCCCAGTCTAACCCTTGTTTGGTTAGGCCAAATCCAGTCCAGTCTGGTCTGGTCTGGTCTGGTCTGGGATCCAGACCAGGGTTTTAGAAGAGTGCTTTGGATCCCTGGTTCTCGAACTCTGACCAGGCATCATTCAGTTCCATGAAGATCATCTTAGCGTAATGTTCATAAGGCTTGCCTGTTGCCTGTAGAGAGAGAGAGAGAGAGAGAGAGAGAGAGAGAGAGAGAGAGAGAGAGAGAGAGAGAGAGAGAGAGAGAGAGAGAATACATTTCCAAATAAAGAACAGTAAAGATGAGCTGACATATTTGTAAATCACACTGAAAGCAATGATTATGATTACCAGTATTCAATTTTGCCTTGTAATTGTCTTTTTAACAAGTTTTGGTTCCTGCCCTGGCTAACGGCATAGACAGCATGTTATACTGTACCTTATCTGGATGGACAATCAACACAGCCTTCCTGTAGTACTTCTTCACCTGGTCGGGTGTCACCAGATCAGCCATGCCCACAGGCTTCCAGCGTGTTTCACCCTCCCACAGCACTGTGTTCAGAGTTGACAGCAGCGCTCTGATGTTTCGCTCCTTCCCTTCAATCCAGTCTAAGATCTGTAGCATGACAATAAAATAAACCTCTACTACTTTTAGCATAGAAAAGGCAGAAACACCGCGAGAACGGGAGTGATGCAAGAAAGGCATTCACTGCTCTTTCACTTTTCCCGACCAGATTTATCCTGCTATTTTTAAAGATTGAACTACATTTCATCCACTCAAGAAATTGTTTTGAATACTGTGTGGGTTTTTTCGTTGTGTAACATGTCCTTCACATGTGCATTTAAATTTGTTACCTGTAGTTTAAGTGGGTCGATGTCTTTTGTGATCTCCTGTCTCCTCATTTCAGCAATGGTCCTTGGTCCCTTCTTATCAGGCCTAGAGGCGAAACCCTGAGTCGACAGCAGGTCTTCAAAATCATCCTCCTTTACCTTAGGCTTGGGGCCTGCGTTACAACACAATACAGGGAAATTAATTGTCTGTCACAGAAAATCTGTAGGAATAAAAAGATGTAAGCAGACTTTGTTGTACAAGATGAAACCTTTTTGAAGAGGAAATACAAAATTTAAAAAGGAATGGAACAGTGTCATGTGCTGTAGCTGTGTGACAGAACTGCAGCATCAAAGCTGAGTTGTTTTACTGAATGCATGCTCAACTATTTCTTAAGAGTTTGCACCACAATACAGAACAGAGAATCAACGCAGTATGTACATAAAAGTTACAAATTCCTGTTCCATTTTCAGTTGAAAACCATATCTGAGTAATATTTGAGTGATAACATATAAAATAACATTACATTACAAAATGATCCCCAACTCAGGTCTACTTAATTTCTCTTACCAAATCCAGGCCCACGGACTCCTCTCTCCTCTCTCCCACCAATGACACTAGCAAAGTTAAGGTTGTAGTTAGGTTTGGTGGGCTGTGCACCTGCAGGCTGGGATGCTGCGGGTGCTTTGGGTGTGGACCCAGAGCCTGATCCAGGCATCCAAGGTTTGTTCTGGGCTGAGGTGGGTCTTCCAGCCTGCCAGGGCTGGGCTTGAGGCTTAGCAGAGGAGGGAGGAGCCTTTGTGCTAAAGGACGGCCCAGAGGAACCTGCAAAAACAAGGAGGAATGATAGTTACTTCAGATAAATTTATGAGTTTATAATTTCACAAGTGAAGTTTTTCTCTTTTAAAAGGGTCCAGTGTGTAACATTTAGTAGGATCTATTGGCAGAAATGTAATATAATATTCATAGGAATGTTTTCATTTGTCTATACTTAGCTGAATATAGGAATCCTTATGTGTCTATTACCTTAGAAAGAGCCTTTTATCTACAGATGCCATGGATCACCTTCAATGGAGGCTGCCAAGTTAAACAGTCATGTTTCTACAGTAGCTCAGAACAGACAAACCAAACACTTCCTATAGATAGGGTGTTTTTTTTTGTGTGTTTCGTGACCACCATAGTTTCTCCTTTAAGTTTGGAAGGGGTGGGTGACCTGAGGGAGCTGCAATCTGACATTACACTGCTAGATGCCACTAAGTTCAATTCTACACACTGGACCATTACAGGCAATTGGATAGTTGACAAGGCCTCTTACCTGGTAAATTGGATGCCAGGTTTCCTAAGTCAGCAAAAGGATCAAAGGTCTGAGACTTAGCCTTTGACATAGATGACACACCAGAAGCTACAGACACAGTAACAATATGTAGGTTAGAATTTCATGATTGTCTACGAAACTGACAATTTCTAGTGCTCCAGTCAATCTCCAGCCTGACACCCTAACATAATGTTCCTCCACCTACCTGTGTTGGTATAGTTGGGTTTGCTGGCAGTGGCACTAATGCTAGCGGTGTTGCCAGCTGCCCAACTGTCCCACCCACCCAATAGGTCTGGCTGGCTGGCTGATGATGTCATCTTTGGGGTATCATTCACTAGTTTATCTGTTAAGACACAAACAGCCAAAGTTTGTGTAATGAGTCCTCTCCCCAAAGCAGATGGCGAGATATGATTTGGGACATAATGCTGAGTGATATCACAGTGGCTGATGTACTTACTGAGGTTGAAGAGGCTTGTGTTGGAAGCAGGAGTGGGGTTACTGTGAGCTGAGCTGAACCCGCTGGTGGCTGAACTATCAGAATGCAACAAGTCTCCAAACAGGTCCGGTCCAGAGGCCTGCCTAGATGAACCCACACTGGATCCAACACCAGAGCCGGACCCCATCCCAAACGGATCAAAAAGGTCGCCCATGGCTGCAACATGAACAGTGGGGGGTAGAAAATAAATGCACTGAAGATACCTGTTAAGTTTTTCATAACAATGCACAAAACAAGCCTCGACCCTTACGCTTTGAGTCAGGTGTTGTCCCGCTGGTTGACCCACTGAAGAACAAGTCTTCCTGCACTGCTACTGTCTGACCAGCAGGGGGTGCAAACAAGTCGTTGAGGAGGTCACTGTTGCTGGATGCAGCCTTCATTCCTTCCTGGACCCCTTGATGAGGAGCAGATGAGGAGGTCGAGGACATGGAAGGAGGTTGGGGGTCAGAATTCAACCCCAAGAGGTCAGCTGTATCCCCAATAGGAGATTCCTGGGCTGCGGGAGGGGGGCTCTACGGGAACACCAAGAAAAGACAGAAATGAATGGAATTGTGAAAGAAGAAAATCTGGCTCCATTTTGGCTCCACTTTATAACACAGTAAGGGTGCATGATAACAGAAGTCATACTGTATTGATAGTATAATATGATATGATATAATCAGCCATCCAAGATCCCCACCTGGAAGTCAGCATCAAACAGTGGTTCACTGGGGTCACGTGACAGTGGCTCTCCACTGGGGGCAGAATAAGAGAAGGACTCTCCTTCTGATTGATCACTCAGGTCCTCCTGGTCATTCATGGATCCCCCTCCTTGGCTGTCTGAAGCATCCTGAGGGCCACGCACATCTACAAATATAAATTGGAATCAGTGAGTTAGTAGGGTGGTAAATCAAGAGGTCTGTTTGAGGGTTTGTCTGGGAGAACTATGGCAGGGAACAAAATGAGAGGCTCTCTCCTCCTCTTAATAAAGTACGACAATAACCAGAATATTAAAGATGTATAGAGCAAAACAGAGATGATTTTGCCAAGGCTGAAATATTATAACGAGAACACAGGTACAGTACCTTCCCAATCTAGTGTCTGGAAGAAGTTGTTGGCATTGCCATCAGTGCTCCCAGGAGATTCTGGTTCTGGTGGATTAGAGTCTTCTGGGGTCTGAGCCGGCTGGGGCGACTCTGAATCATAAAATGCTGAGGAACCTGGCTGTCGAGGCAGCTCAGGCTTTCCTGTAGTAAATAAGGTTTGATGTTAAGTTCAAATGTACAAGTGAATTAGAAAAAGTGTAGAAACACATGCTTCTAGTGGGCTTGAGAGTATAAAGAAGAAATATCTCTGATATATAAGTGAACTGAGAGACAGATGGATAGGTGAATGGAGACAGTGTCACCTACCAAATTTGCTGAGGATCTCCTGCTGTTCATCACGAGAGGAGAAAAGGATTTTGGGGTTGAGGCCCTTGGTTTGGAAACCCTCCCAAGGAGGGGTCTTGGTGCTGGGTCTGTCCCTGGGTTCCACCTCAATGTCCAAGTTGACCTGGAACAAATCTGGGTACTTCTCCTGTATGTCACAGGCATCCAAGTCATACCTGAAAAGAGAACAGGGAGATGGGAAAGAGGAAGTTATGAAGACAGAGTTAATTAAAAAATAACAAATCTGTTGTAGTTAATATTATTGTCCAGGGAATAGGATGTTAAGAATACAAAAACAGTGATCTTGCTGAATCAAAAGTACCGCATTTTTCAAAATTGTGTACATACTTGGCAAACTTGACAGTGGTTGCATTTCTGGGGACAAAGCCTGTGTGGAACTGGATCTGAAACATCTTCATTGATGCCATCTGAGAAACAACAGTATAGAATTAAAAATGAGCTTTTGTGCATATTCATCACAATTTCTCTCAAATCTATTTTAAAACTGATGAGATAGAAAATGCTGATGTGGGCTGCACAATAATTATGCATGTGTGCTCATACCTTGGCCTGCAGACGTCCCCCGAGTGTAGATCTTGCATGATAGATCACCACCAGTACATCTCCCTGAACTGTCACATTGAGGGGAATCTCTGCTCTTCCATCCTCCATCTTAAAATCCCTGGAAAGAGCCAAAGAATGAGAGAAAGAATGAATAATTGAAAGTCAAATTTTTTTTTACTCCTTTTACCGAGGGAAAGCTGAAGAGAATTCTTACGCGTCTACAAACTTACTTCATCTTGTCGTACTCCTGTGATGTGGTGAGGACTCTCTCGTCTCCAACATAGACCTCGCAGAACGGCCTGCACCCGTTACGCTGCTTGTTGAACAACGGCACAGGTGTCATGACGATGGAGCGGATTATTATGGGCTTGCTGTGGGGGATGATGGGCTCCTCTGCCATCATGTCACACATATACTCTATGTACCTGCAACGATCAAAAGCAAAGTAAGGATCAAGAATTGTGGGCTTTTGTTAGCTTACAGTAAATATTTTGATGAGCTTGAAAATTAAGACAAAAAATATTTGAGATCTGTTTAGGATCTATTCCATAATTCTAGGCTTAAATCCAAACCAAGATGACTAAGCAACAAAACCAAAACCCTTTTCTACACCTCATAATTTGTACGTGTGTGTTTGTATACCTCTTGTGTGAGGGTGCTATGCCGGGTGGGCAGCGTTTCATTGAGAACATGTAGACAGCAGCCTCAGCGGTGGTGAAAAGTCGACAAAAACACAGGAAGGAGCAAACTGCCACTGCTGATGCCGCTCTGCCATCCTACAAAGAGAAAAGCTGAAGTTAATAATTAATTAAGATATTGCAGGTGTCATCCTCCTCCATATTTTACTCCCTCAGCCCATCTGAGCATGCATTAGGGATTAAGTCATCCATCATCTTAGTCATCTAGCAGGTGGCGAGAGGTTACTTACCAGACAGTGTACTATACAGATGTTCCTCTGGTCTTGTTTGAGCCACAGATGCATGTTCTTACAAACACTGTAGAGACTGCGGAGGTTAGGGGCACGGCGCACCTGCCAGTTACACTCTGAAACCTACACAGACACAGACACAGACACAAAAAGTAAGAGTAACTTTAGCAAATATACAGCAATAATAAAAAAGGTATGTATTACAGTGCCAAATAAGAGAAAAACATTACTGATACTGACTGTTAAGAGTAAACAAACTATCCACTCACAGCAGTGACCCACATTCACACACTTTGATAATGTCCCACTCTAAAACACACAAACGTCATACCCTGTTGTGGAATCGAGAAGGCCTGTATGATCGTTTGGAGAGGTTGTAGACAGCATAGTGGCCAGCATGACGCGAATCCAGGAACAGACGGACGTCCTCAATGTTGTTCTTTATCGCTGACTCCACCCCCTCTGCTGGGAAGGACATGACTACACACAGACACAGACACACACAGACACAGACACAGAGAGAGAGAGAGAGAGAGAGAGAGAGAGAGAGAGAGAGAGAGAGAGAGAGAGAGAGAGAAATGTGTAGCTATTAAACAGTTTCTTGTTCTTGAAATGTTAACAGCAAAATCACAACATTATGCAGTAAAATAAGGTAAAAAAAAAATGAAAAAGTAGGTTTTATTGAGGGTACTATGCCTACCTGCTATTCTGGAGGTGATGTATGAAATATCCAGGTCACCTTTGGCATAGCTGTAAGAGAAATTACAAGCACACTTATAAAAAAGGAGTTGGTATACAAAATAGTGGAGAGGACAAAAAACACACCAAGATATAGAAAAGTAAAAAAGGTATTTCTACGGTCTGGGAGACTGCACAAATAGAGCCAAACAAACAGCCTGGTAACGCAAACTGGTTCAGAAACAAGAAAAGTTTGCATTACTATATACTAGGTATATTCTGGTATTGAAACCACAATGTTGCAGGATAGAGAGGTTCCTAATCACGGCTGAATGGGCATCCCTGCCTAGGCTACCACACAATACAGGAGTTCAAACAGTCTTGATGAAGGTCCCACAAATATGCTTGTTGTTGCTCTTGAGAATTATTACTGCCAATAGCTCCTTGGTGTTAAGTATTATTGGCAGTTAACTGATGGAGAACATAGGCCACATTGGATTTTACAGCATATCATATTGGAACAATGACAACAGCAAAAACAATGCAGTATGATACCGCTAAAATTTAATTTAGAACACACAAACTTTAGGTCGAGCAAAAAAAAAAAACAAACCAAAAAAATCTATCTATGCTGATGACACTCAATTTTACATGTGTGGTGTCAGGACAAACGGGTGATGGTTAGGACACAGATGTAGCTGAAATTGCCATTTAGTAAGCAGTGGAGCCATATTAAAACCTTTAAACTACAATTAATTAATTCACTCATTCATTCATTCATTCATATCGTTATTCCCAAACAGGAGTACTTGTATACACTCTTGGAGTTTGTTGGAGGTAAGTGTAAAGATTGTAGCACCCAAAACCCTACATGAGTTAGTAAGTTAGTTAAAAGTGATGAATAAATGGCTGAAATAGAAAAGTAATGTTAGTGTACCCCCTAGTATAGGGGTACACCTGACAAAAAAGGTTGGGGACCACTGATATAGGTTATGAATGAGGCTTGGACAGCTGAAAATCCTTTACAAATTATACATACAAATTATGATTGGTATAACAATGGCAGCTAAATTAAGGCTTTTTTCTTTTTACAAACAACTTGAATTTTGACTAAACTTTGAGGGCTGTTGCTTGTGCACTGCTTTCTGGTATTTAACTTTATAAAGACTTGTCTGCTGCAGGTTCTGTAATGAGGCAATCATTGCTCTACCACCAGCTCTAATTTTAATGCTTGATTTTAATTTTAAACTTGGCTGGCCCAATTAGTTCCCATAACATCCATAGAGAATATGTTTAACTTTTTTTGTTTGTCATTCACTGATGTCATTTTCCAATTATTTGACCCTTCCATTCACTCTTAAAATGATACTCATCCATCCATTCACATCACGCTCTGCAGTCATTCAATTGAATTATTGAATGTGTGATGTTAGGATCAGCAAGCTGTGATGACGGACACAGCACAGCAAATGGCTTAGTGGGGTTTTTCTTCCTCTAAATCAAACACAAACTACGGATGCACACAGAGCAACGCATGAGCTGACGCATTTCACCGACCCATATTTACCTCGGGTTGCTAGGTGATGGACACATAGTGGGACCATGAGGGATTGGGACAGAGAAAAGAAACAACAAAAAATAAACAAAATGACCAAACAAATGGAACAAACCGATGATAGAATAACCAAATGAAACATCAAAACTTGAACGGATAAAGTGGCGATTAAAGGAACAGTTTGCATCGTTGTAACCCTTTTAAACAGATCAGTCACAGAGGCTGCCCGTCTATAACTTCAACAATCACTGTAAATGTTTTCTGCAGTGTCACTGATCACTACTCTACACTACAGACTAAGTTACACCCACCATCCACTGAATTATTTTTACGCCTGTGGTTGGTGAAAGAACTACAAAGAGGCTTGTCTTTTCCTGGACTGGGAAGTCTGCCATCAGAGTGGAAAACTTCATTTCAGACAGCCGAGCAGCAAAATGTTCCTTTTAAAGGGTTAATCTGGGGTCAGGGTAGGTATGAGTATGAATGGTTACATTACATAGACAATTTGCAGGTGTACAATCATCTACAATTGCTTCAGGTTGATGCAATGGTGATGCAACATGACTGCTGACAACTGACAAACAGCATTGTTTAGAAAACTGTTAAGCCAATCAGTGGATGCCTGAATTAAAAATTCTTTACAAGACAATGAGTGCATAACTTCAGTACAATAAATGTGATTTCAGCAGTTAGCAGATATTTCCCATTAACAAAATTGTAATAAATGATTACTAAAGCAAACACGGCGGTGGAATTAAATTGAAAGTTCAGTCAACACCATTAACAAACATAAACATAATGGGAATCATGAGATTAATTCAGCAACACGTAACGATGCCATGCGAAATAAGGAAAAAGGTGCCTGTAAGGTTAAATTAATAAACAGAGTCACAGGCTTTATTCAACTCTCATGCTGTAATGACAATAAATATTAACTGAAAAGTATTCGACTGCAAATGGAATATGAATACATTTAAAAATCATAATCATGATAACAAGGTTGGAGCACCTTACCTTGCTACTGACTGGATGACCTTAGAGGAAGTGTCCTTTATGTTGGTCAGGAAGCGCTCTGTTCCTCCCCTTAAGATATCGAAGAGGCCACTTCCCGATTGGTCAGGATCATAGATGCCTATAAGAAAAAGAGAATGAAGAAGATAATATATTTGCAGACATTGTCATTGTTTAAGCACTGACATTCGGTTTAGCTAGAGAACTCAGTGTCACAGGTTACCTCACACTGAGAACAAAAGCATTTATGCAATCTTTGCATGAAACGGTCTGCAGAATGATCTGATAAAAGGACCTAAATACATTAGAAAACATGCATTTGTCTAATTAGAAAACCATAAGTAAAATACTTATTCTATGGCTGCAGATGTGGGTATGTAGGGTCAAAATGGCCCATTCCCTCTTAGCTGCAATGTGCACGGCACATACACCATCACATACACACAAATGCTTGTTTGTTTTTTTTATACTTTGAATAGATAAAATCAGTTGCTTTCCACTGTGTTGAAGCTGCATCATGTTTAGATACGACAGATTGCTCTTTCCCTTGAGGAGTGGATCCAGTCCTCTCGTCCATTCATCAGACCAGGGCAAACATATTCTGCCTTTCAACAGATGGTTGACTGGCCGTGCAGAAATCCTCTTAATGGAGAGTACACAGCTTGTGTGTGTGTGTGTGTGTTCCAGCCATCACAGCCAGTGACATACAAATTAAAATCTCAAATATTAGACAAGCTTCTTGGCCTCGGGTTTATGCTCAAGATCATTTAAGGTTAGTGTGTTCTAGAATGACTAGAACATTGTGCGTAGACTTCGAAGCAAAGTCAAAGAATCCTGCTCTAATAACCAATGAAAATGATTGTCATGTTGGGAAATTTCCGTACATATCTATCACGATTCTGTGACACACACAGCGGAAGAAGCCAGCGGTCGGCCTGTCAATAGCCTCTTCACAGGCTGAGGGTGCGCCCCTGTTTCTCCAGCCAATCAACTTGTTTACTCCAAAATGCACTTGTGATAGTTGTCACTTACTCAAAACTGATACCCAAAGCAGAAACCACTGTTACAACAAATTCATGAGCCACACACACTTTAAAGCAGTGGATGGCTCATGTGAGTATCTGAACCAATGGGGTTAAAAACAGCTCACCTACTGACTGCAGAACGATCACAGGTGAACTAACCAGATTACTTATTGCCATGTGGGACTGGGGTGAGTGCAATACGTGTGTGTGTGTGTGTGTGTGTGTGTGTGTGTGTGTGTGTGTGTGTGTGTGTGTGTGTGTGTGTGTGACTATGTGTTCCTGGATGATTAGGATAAAGGTTATAAAAATGAATACTTTCATGAAATTAAGTGTAAAGGTAGTTATTTTACCAGTTTGGTGCAGCATAACAAATCCAACGTGTGAACACTCGAAACAGATAAAACACTATAAAAAAAACACAAACCCTGAGACCTCTCAAACAAACACTGTCCCAAACCCACAGAGAGCATAATACTGTCCTGCAAACAAACATTTACCTGCATTGTTGTGGACGTTGTGGATCTGCATGGGCGGCTGGGCTCCGTTGTTGCCGAAACCTCCGTTCTGCTCCAGCAGCTGCAGACATTCATAGCCGTCATACACTGGGCGCCAACAGTAGTACGTACTCAACATTGTAACAGATAACAAAATAAAAAACAAGCTGACAAAAAAAAACTTTAAAAAACACTTGCAACAAGGACCTAAGATGTTAAAAACAGATGTGAATGAGGAGCAGCCACCGATAAGAGTTTTACAAAGAGAAAGGGAAGAAAATGAATCAGAAAAAATCTTCCTTAGAGCAGCAAAAAGGTATTCAGAAAATGGAAAAATTGCATCCCAGTAAAGAATAAAAACAGGGATGATAAAATAATAGAACAGAAAAAGAGCATCAATAAAATCCTGAGTGTTAAGCAACAGATCTGGTCTTTGTTCCTACATGTAAAAGCAGCAGTTCAATAAAACTCCAAAAAGTATATTAAAAAACTATTTCTAAATATTTCTCAGAACTGGAGTGTATGGGTCTGCGTTAAAGCAGCCAGACAGTCTTCTGAGTCTCGCTTCTCCTCCAGGATGTCTACCGTATTTCCCTCTCAGTGTTTCACATCCATGACAGGTTTCTCCTCTCCCTCCTCTCTGCTCCATTTCACAGTCTGCCTCTCCATATGTCTGTGCCGAGGAAGCAGCAGAGAGAAGAGGAGGAGGAGAAGAAGGAGGATTATACTCTCCTTATGTCCAACAGGGAAACCCCTTCTTAACCCTAATCAGCTCAGCGATCACCAAATCTGCCTTCACTCTGCACACATTTACCAGCCTTATCGGGATTCAGTTCGGTAAGAAGGAAAACATATTTCCCTACAGTGGCATGTTCTCCAGAATTCATACTTTTAATTGGGATAGAAATATAATTCAGGATAAATACATTGGCTCTGCTAAATCATATGAGCACTGCACACCAAAAAGTTGTTGAAAGAAAGAAGAACAACTTTGAAATCAGCTTTACATACTATAAATCTCAACTGTGGCAGAGGATTTGGTGATAAGTACCAGGATTTGTGGATTTGTGGTAAGAATCATAAGAGGCTGTGGCTGCTTAGTTGGTCGTGGCCTGCCACCATGCAGGGTAAAAGGCTTTTCTACTCAAAAACCTAAAAGTCTTAAATCTGACTGTGATGAATTAGCCACTGTGGGCGGTAGATGGGAGTCACAATGCTAGCTGAAACACTGCTATACTAGTAAAGTTTTGGAATCACTTTACGCTTGTTTTTAAGTTCAGTTTCACCCATCTTTCCACCTCTATGTCTCTCTGTGTCTTGGGACCTATTAGGACCATGCCAGCTGGGAAGAGAGGAGCCTGGGAGAGAGAATACAGACCCCTTTCAGCTTTCCACTGTGTGTGTGTTGGTTGTATGTGAGGCAAGTGCAACCACATCAGCAATTTGAGGGCACGGTAACACACACACAGCGGAAGAAGCCGTGTGGTCGGCCTGTCAATAGCCTCTTCACGGGCTGGCAGGCACTGAGGATGCGCCCCTGTTTCTCCAGCCAATCAAATTGTTTACTCCAAAATGCACTTGGTGATAGTTGTCACTTACTCAAAACTGATACCCAAAGCAGAAACCACTTTAGACAGTTACAACAAATTCATGAGCTTTAATACAAGTCTTGGAAAGTCTTAAATCAAATCAATTATTAATGTTTAAAATCCATTTTTATAGAAATAGAAACATTTGGTCAAATGCATTTCTCTACTGGCGAGGAGAATAGAGTAATTTAACAGCCACAGTCATAATTTTACTCCATTTCAATGGTGGTCACTTCAGTCAAAGAAACAATGACTTTCTCTTCAAGAAGGGCTTGAAAAATATCAGCACAAATAGCAACAGACCAGCACAGCACCGTATTTGTCTACTACTTGATGGTGATGATTTGGAGAGATTTACCTTAGTATCACTTCATTATCGTGGTGCGAAAGATGAGATTTTATTGATACCAATAGCATTATCAATTCTGCTTGTCGGCTTGATTCTTTTTTTGATTCCCTTGTTGATTCCTATTAGGTTTTCTGTGTGGAAAAAAGTAGGCCTACACTGGTTTTCAACATCAACGCAAATGGTTTATTATCTCTGAGCCTGAACACAGTGCAGAAAGGGTAGAGTTGTAGTAGTTTGAGTTTCTCTGTGAAACGCCACCATTCTTTGGCCTGTTTCTTCCTTTCCGACTCCTTTCCGGTTCTCAACTGGAACTGGTTTCGATTCCCATACCTACTTCTTAAATCTAGTGACGTAGATTTTTTTTATTTTATTTTTTTACAGCAGGGCTGAGCACAATCATGCACACACCTACCTCTGTAATGGGAGATTTGGGGTTGACGTTGCGTGCTGCTGCTATTTCCTGGAGCTGGTTGACTAACTCTGTAATGGACAGGCGCTCCTCTGGGTTCACCTTTAACATGGAACCTAAACAGCACAAGGAAGAGGAAGAAGAGGGGGAGGAGGAGGACGAGGAGGAGGGGGAGGAGGACGAGGAGGAGAGGGGTGCAGTGGAAAAAAATAAGGAAATGTTAAAAATCTGAAGAGGTAGTTAATGATGAGGAGGATTAAAAAAACTAAATTAAATATATTTATTTATTTATATATATATATATATATATATATATATATGATCAATTAGTAATGTTAATCACCTGCACAGCAATCAATATGAACAATCAATCAACATATTATTCTGAGGTTAATTATTACAATTTAATTTGTACCACTTTTTGCCAAAAGATTAAATTGTCCACCAGGTAGAGCTGTTTAGCCCTAATTAGGTTAGCTGTAACAAGGTACTGGCGGCACTGCCAATAATTAACTCTCCATATGAACGTTTATTGAATGCATATTTGTGGCTGGTAAAGGTGACATGCGGGCCAGAAGAGTCGAGGTAACTAGAGGGATGGGTGAATAAATGAACAGGCAGGCGGGAACTAGCACACTTAGAACGAAAGTACGTACGTATGAGGTCGTGGTACACGGTGTACTTGACATCGTTCTGAGGGATGGAGTATTTTCCGTTGACAATCTGCAGCTTGGCCCCCTCCTCGAATGGGTGCTGCTTAAAACACAACAGGTAGAGGATGCATCCTAGGGCCTGCATGGGAGAGTGCACATAACAGAGATAATAAAGACAATAAACTATCGAGCCACTTTTCTTTATGAACAGACTAACAAAAGATATTGACCCAAAACACTGTCAGAAGACAATCTGCTGTGTTTAAACAACTACTGCTAATGTCTGTTAATGACCCCTAAATAATTACAATCAACAGGCACTTCTGTTATGTGTGTTTTGTGTGACAAATCACTGCTATTATTTTGCCTCGGTTACAGGAAATAAGCATTATAGACCCTTAAAACACGCTAAGAAAAACCCATAATTACACGGACAACTGTGAATCTGGTCTGCTGACTATGAGCAATGTTATTTGTCATTTTAACAACATGGCTAAATCCTGTTTTTCTACACTTATGTCTACCAATCAGGATAAAGTGATGTTCTGATCTTTGATTATCTTGGCTTCACACAGAATCTCTTTTCTACAGACACTGTGATGGGTAGTTCGGCCGAAGCAACGGGAAAATCTTAACCACAGTTGGTCCTGGATTAGACTCCTGACATTGGAGGATAGAAAATAAAAAAGGTGAAAGCTCTGACCCAGATGTCCTGTTTTTCATTGATGGGGAAGTTGGAGTAGAGATCGATCATCTCTGGTGTTCGGTACGCCGGAGTGGTGTTCCTTGTGATCTACACACAAATACAAACACAAAAAACAAACTAAACACACAAACACCAGAGCCAAGTATCCAGCTATAGTCAAATGTTAGTTGTTTGACTAACTAATGCTAATCTAAGGCGTGTTTTTTTTTAGAATGCCTTTGGGAAAATGTCTTTCTACTAAATTGTTTTACTTCTGAAGCTAAGCATTTAGAAACTAATTATTCACATCTAAACTGAACAGCCATCTACCTGATATTTTCCATCATAAATATCTCTTTTGTGTTACCAGTCTAAAAACAGGTGCCAGATGGACACGCAGGTTATTACATTTAGAAACCAGGATCTCTGGGGACCTGCATACTGAGGTCATCTGTGGCAAATGTCCTGTGTGTGAGTGTGTGTCTCTGTGGTTATGGTATAAATATAATTAACTTAATTGATCAGCACTTCCTGAACCTCTAGATGTTAATTTAATCAAAGGTTTCTGGTTCCTGCCTAACATCATGACGCCAGCATTGCAATTGATCCACTGTAAAATATGTGTTTTTTTCCCCTTTCAATTGAAGAATTGACTTTCATAGCAAAATTAGAGAATGCAAGATGCATTCAAAGATAAAACGTTTGTGCAGTGTGAACTGTTTGCGCAATTACTGCAACTTTTGTATTATTTCCCTGAAAATATCCTTAAATATCCAGGAAATATTCCGGGATCAAGACAATTGATTTAGTTACAAATCTCAACCTGTGTGTGTGTGTGTGTGTGTGCGCGCGTGTGTGTATATACCTCATCCTCTACCATGGACCTCTTCTGTGCCGACCAGCTGTAGTCAGGGTAATGTGACACTGTGGTGGCGCTGCCAAAGTCACACAGCTTGATGGTGCCCTGGTTACTAATCAAGAGGTTCTCAATCTGCAACACATCAAGTAAGTACTGGGTTAGCAGGTCAGTCAACGCACATTTCATTCCCAATCAGGAATCCTAATCACCACACATTTTTAAAGTACTATCAATTCTTGTGCTTTAAACTGCGGTGTCTTATTCATACAAAAAGTTGTCATATTGAGATTTTCCATTTAAATCTGGGGTATTTCACGATACTTCATCATTCACTCATCCAACCACCAAGCAACTACAAACCTTGAGGTCTCTGTGTATGATCGGAGGCTTCTGTTTGTGCATGTGCTGCACGGCGCGGCACGTTTGGTAGAGGATTTTCAGCACAGTGTCACATGACAGGGGAGCCCTCTGCTCTACCCGCTTTATAAAGTCCACCAGCTGACCTGAGGCACAAGAGATAGAAACACAAGAATGAAAGAAAACCCATCCAGGAAAGAGACAGTGTAGGGAAAGGTTGTGCAATAAAATAGTTAATCAAATGGAAAAGTGCCTCACACACATCAAATAAATGTGTTCATAATGATTTTTCTGATTTTTTTAAGCGTCAGTAAAGAGCGGCAAACAAAGCTGAAAAAGTGAATGAGTCAGGCTGAACAGAAGGGAAACCGAGCAGGAAGTAGAAAGGCCGCAGACAAGAAACTGTTTCATCACAAAAGTCTTTCAGTTAAAGTTACTGGGAAATGAAGCTGACGACACAGATTTACTGCAATATAGTTTGATGAATGAGTAAGTACGGATTCAGTGAAGAAGTAGCGAGGAAATAAAAGAAGAAGCAGAAGTTCTCTGTGTAGGAATGAGTGTATTTACCTTTACACAACTCGGTGAGGATTAGGAACTCGGCCTGTCCGGTGTCTGACTCCTCCTTACTGATGGAAGCAGCGGAGCAGAACTGAACCATGTTGGGATGACCCGACAGCTTTTTCTACAGAGCAAGCAGGTCAAGGAACATTCAGAAAAAAAAAATTGTGGTGTCAAGCCTGGCCTCGGGTCACTTGTTTCAGAGTCTCAAACAGAAACTACTAATGATCCTCTGGTCCCAAAGTTGGTGGGATTTACCTACAGTAGGGTGGGTTATATGATAAAAACCACTGGTCAATTACTGGCCATGGACACAAAAGCCTCAAATGAGCACAAAAACAGGGAAAGCAGGAAGAGATTGTGGTTGGCCAACGGGAGGAGTTCGCCGGTTACTTTAGACTTTTCTGCCTCATCAGCACTCAGGGCATAAACTCTAAAAATGTTGCAATGGAAGCAGGGACACGGTGTCTCATTCCCAAATTTCTTGTGCCTCTGCAATGTGCTGCATGGCATGACACAACTTTGTCCAACTGTACAAGACATTTCCCAGATTCATTAGTTCCGTCCACTAACCGAGTTATCTCATTGATAAAAAAAAAAAAACTGTAACTCTATGAAGTAAAACCAGAGAGATTGGAATACAATGGGTGCTTCAGTGCTTTGATCTTACTCCTCCTGGCAGCCACTGAATAACACATCTGTGAATGAAACCCCCTTCTGAATAATTCATTTTCTGCTCTCCTCAAACAAGAAACACACCAGAGTGCTTTAGAAAACATTCACATATTACAAGCTTTTATGGACAGAACCACAGAGCAGTTTGTGTGTGTGAAAACACGATGCAAACAAAATTAAGCATTGTAAATATATATTAGGTCCTGTGTTGTGTATTGTGGCATCGCGGGGTGCTGCCAATAAACTAGTAATGCCAGTATAATATGCTGAAGGTGTATTCCACAATCTTGTGAAGTCCTGGGTAAGATGACTTCACGATAAAACAGAAATGCGTGTTTTCTTAATGATGATGATAAAGGATACCATGAAGCAGACTTCCTGTATGATTTCCTTGTTCTTTTCTTCCTCATTGGACAGTAGCCTCTGAAATAAATTCAAATAGAGATCATTAGTTGGTTGCTAATCTGTAACCAGACAACATCATCATCTTTTTATTAAACATACCTAAAAGGACTGAACATAATTCTTCAATAAACAGTCCCCACAGTATCTGCTTTGAACATGGGAGAACTGATTTCGATGCCAAGTCAAACAGGATAGGAGATTGTCCCATTAGCTGCTCCTGCTGATTACGGCGACACAGATTTAGACCCGGAGTGAAGTCTAAAATGGATGTTCTCAAGAAAGCCCAATCCAAACATCCTATTTAGCACATTAATGTTTTTCCTTAACCACATTTCATCTATACAGCCATTGTGTAGCAGCGTTTTTTACCTGTTTCTGCCTTGTGCATTTATCATTTATTCGCCCTGCATTAAAAAAAAAATCAACACACAGCATCTTAACCCTACATTGTTCAGCAGTACGCATACAACAGGGAGAGTAATAATTAAGTTTGGAGCAGATGGTCCCCACATATTTAAAACTGTGCCATAATTCTTTGAGCCATGTTATTCTCTAAGAAGCAACCTGCTCGAGGAACTCCTAATAACGATTGGATGAACGTGCAATGCTGAGTGGTTCAGCGTGTAACAAGCAGCAACAGGTTGAATGTTCTCAGTGGGTACTCTTTTATCCTACCTTGAGGGCATAGTCTTTACCGCTGCTCATGTCCTGGGCTTCATACACAAAGGCAAATCCACCTGAGAGAGAAAAGAGAAAGCAACTAGAATGTCATTTACATTGTATAGTATGTGCACTCTTAAGCTCTTCAAATGATACAATATTTTGATATGTGATGGAGAATAGGATGCGTTGTAATGTAATAGATGCACTTTTTTCAGACCAAACACAAGTGCTTACATTTGGGGAAAAATATGATAATAAGATATGCAATGCCACGCTGCTGTAAAGTGCTATCGGATGCAATATCAGAGTAGTTTTATGATTACAATTACGAGTACGTGAGCATAGTTTCAGATGCGATACCTGATACTGATATCACGCATCCCTTGTTGTAATACAACGTTGCAACTGTCACATTTCTATGTCTGATTTGTTCTACTATGATTGTTGTACTTTAATGTGTTAAAGTGACGACTAACAAGGAAGCACTGGCTATGTACTACTGAGTAGTGACAAACAGAAGTACATTTTTTAAATGGTGGAAATACCACCTGCACACCATACACCCTACTCCATTCCACTGGATATTGAATTCATTTGGTTTTAGCTTGTGACTACAGGGAGCACGCCCTGTTTCACACACCCATAAACATTTAACCCTGGAAGCTACCAAGTGCAACCACAGTCTTATCTGCTGGCCACTGAGTGAGGTTAGAGCTTAAGTGCCTTGCTCAAGAACAACACAACACATGCAACCTTTCTATAACAAGCGCACTTCTCTAACCTTTGGGCACAGTGCTAAGCCCCCGCTGAATACACCTAACCCAGCTATTACGGAGGAAGGAGAATCAGTGGTGTGTGGTATGACTTCCATCTTTTGCTGAAAGACCTACAGCTGGACAGACTGCTCTCAACTGGATATACATATTTATAGAACAGCACCACATACCTTTAATTAAAATTTTACAAATAAGTGCTACTGACAGCCCCGAGCTTCAAATAGGCTGTTGCTCGTAGTTTAGTTAGTCCAGAGTGTCGGATTTAGTGGCATCTAGCAGTGTAGTCGCCAATTGCAACTACGTGGCGTCAAACTACGATGGCCACGAGATGCGCAAAAAACAAGAATGCCCCTACCTAGAGCCAGTGTTTTGTTTGTCCCTTCTGGGCTACTGTAGAAATATGGCAGTTCAACATGGTGACCTCCACAGAAGGCAACCCATAGCGTCTTTAGATAAAAACGCTCATACTAAAGGTAACAAAAACACAATTCTTATAGGCAACTATACACTAAACATACCTATGGATATTATATTCCATTACTGCCAATAGAGCCTCCTGAATGTTACACACTGGACCTTTAACTAATAGTCTATACACTGACACAAAATGTAAATGATAATAATACCTATAAATACATAATCATAACTAATTTATATAAATCACAATGTAATTCTTGTGACAGCTCTTTTTTTTTATTTTGAGATTTAAAAGCCACTGTGACTAGCTGACTAGAACCTTTGGTTTCCTAACTCTTTCAGCAAACCTGTGTGTCTGCTAACAACAAGCCACAGTCCAAACAGGGCCAGGGAGAGGTTACCATAGTGATGGTAAATCAACTACCAGCCTTGCTTTGCTCTGTGAAAACCTGAATGAGCACACTCAAGATTCTAATCTTTGAAGTTTAATTTACATAGGGAACATTGCCCAGCTGTGTAGAGCAGCTTTTATTTTGCCAGTCCCGGTTTTCTAACCTTATCTGGGATTCAAACCGCCAACCTGATGGTCATGCCCCCTTTTGCCTTTATAACATATAATAACACTAGTTTTAGAGCATTCTGAGCCCATTCCCTACTATGGCTGTGTATAGGAAAGAATTTGGCAATATAATACAAGGGGTTACAATATTTTAGGAAAACTATCATATTGTAAATAACACATTATGCACAAACCTAAATTAAAAAAAAAAGTTAGAAAGGTTATCTAGCCGTTGGGGGTTTAAAAACGAGAATAAACACAACATCACAAAACAAAATATTGCAATAAGATATTTTTCTATGTTTTCTTACAACCTTATTCCCTACACTTACACGTACTTTAACCTATTACAAACACAACACAAAGCACACAGTACAACCTTTACTGTCCGCTACAGCAACATTTGCGTGCAATGGCAGTATGTGACTTTGCTTTGGGAATGCACACCCTTCCCTGTGGGGATCACATGTCTTCCTCTGTTTTGTGCTGGCAAATGGGAAGGATTGGAACCTGAAAGGGTCCATTTCCTTTGTTCCAATTACCAACTCATTGAAAGAAAAACACTAAGAATGACCCTACCCCATCATACCCGACCCTACAATCTTTGTGCTTGTGTTAAATAATTACAGGAATACCACTCTGGCCCCTGAATAAAGAGACCCGTTGTCTACTGTTTCACCTGCTCAGAAGAGGGCATAAAAGCCAAAAGAAAGGAAAGGCAAACCAGGTGTCACAGTTCCTGAAAACCTGTTTATTAATGTGGAGAAATTAATCTCTGCCCACTAACCTGAGAGACAAAGAGAAAGTATGTGTTTGTGAAACCAACCAACACTTGTGCGCTGACTTTTTCCTTCATCACCAACACACAGAGTGGTTCCTAAATTTACCCAGGAGCATTTTGTGGCTACCTAAATAGATTCTTTGAAGTGGAACAAACCCTGAATGATGATTGTCTATCTTCCCAAGTGGCTGGTACAGTAGACAGACAAACTAGTCATGGCTCTAAAAAAACAACAACAAAAAAGAACCATCTTGTTACAGCTATCCATTGTATTCTCTCACCAAAGATCTTGGTGAGGAAACACAACAAAGGCACATTTCAGTCAGCAGGATGTTTGAAAAAGCTGAAGGTTCAGTGTAAAATGATCCTGCGTTTTACCATCTGCTTTGATTTTAAAAAGTCTTGCGTGTCCAACTTCTCTCCAACAAACTATCATGGCTGATTGCACTGTTGATCAGAGTGGAATTAGTGAACAATCAGTTGAACATATATTTACAGAAAGTTAAGTAGCGACAATTTTAATAATCATTGAGTTGTTTGTCATGTATCAAGGAAAAATATAACCGTTAACTGGTGCTTAATTCTCTTAATATTATTGTAAGCTGAATAATGTGATGCGATGGGCATTTTACACTATTTTCTGGCATTTCTTTTTACTTAATGATGACTAAAATAAATGAACCAGTTAATCAGTTCTGAAAATATTTTTCTTGCAGCCTTAGAGTGATGGTTTTTCAATCTGCTGTTATGGTTTTTATAACATATGCATAAATGTATCTAAAAGAAGGAATTAAGTGTTCTACACATACAATTCACTTTAGAGAGACTGCCTCAGAATGAGTCAGAGTTGTGAAAAGCGGACATGGTAGCGTGTACTTTGAGTGACCCAGCTAAAGTGATGAAACAATCTGTGACAATTAGCCAGAAAAGTAAGAAGGTGGGAAAAAGGCACACATTACTTGCTGACAAAAAGCACAGAGAGATTTGCCAGTGTCATTAATGCCAATCTGGTTCTTGTTTCTCAATCAAATACACGACTGGAGAAGCCGTCAATTAGTTGAGTATTTATTTTTTCTGCTATTTTGCTGGTTTGTGTTGTAGGAATACCATGATCATAAATGACATAGAAGTGAAGTTTGCTTGCTGAACCACTGAATCCACATCATGAGTTCAACTCTGACCTACTGCTCTGACCATGTTGAAAACTGAGTTCTTATCTTGGGCCTACATGGTCTAACTACTAATATTAAACCACAGATTTAACCATTATTTCTTGTTAAATGTGCCTGTGATTAAATGAAACATTAAATATTTACTGTCTGCCTGACCCGTCACTATGGCAAATAACCATGTATGATAGTAGAGAAAGATTATCTTGCCCCTTTGCAGTGAGGATAAGAATCCCTGTTCGGTGCCACTAGGAAAGAAACCTGATCTTTGGGTTCACACGTGTCCTGTAACCAGACGCTGTTGGGGTTTTTTTTAGCATACAAGCAAATACAGGCTGCTATTTCAGATTCAAACCCAGACACATTATTATGAACCAAAGTTGCTGTAATAGCGCTTCCTTTAAATTTCCTCAGCATACGATGAAGGGACTCTGGCAAATGGCACTTTTTGTGATTAACATGAGTCTAATAACATAAAGAAAATTAAATCAAAATCCTGTTGTTTTTTTTTGATGGTGATTCACTGGCAAAGCAGTCAAAATGTCAGACAAAAACACAACTTTCTTGATGCTGACCTTCCAAGGAACACATTAGACAACCCAGGGTTCATCAACACATTTCACATGTCTTATTTTTGTTTATTTGTTTGCACTGCAGCCCTATCCAGCATGAATAAAGAACAACAAGGAGGGATGATGGAGGAAAGAGAACTGGCACTCAATCAATCTCTCCCTTTATGTCACATGAAAGACTCTCGCAAAGCTCTGCAGGTGCTCTAATTGGCCTGTTTGTGTATTTAACATGAAGTTTTTACCCTCCCATGTCAAGTAAGATCACGGTTATAGTCCTTCCACCACGGCATGCCTTCCTGTCCACTCCATTATGATCTTCCTCTGGAGTCAAACAGGCCTTACTTGCCAAGGAATATGATAAGGTTTAAGGTATGTAGTTAACTATGGGGTTGGGTTGGACATATAAAGTGCAGCCTAGCGTACATTCACCAACCAGCTCAACGAGAATAGACGCTAACGCACAAAGCAAGCTTAAAGTTAAAGTTGTCTTCGCATCAAACCCCTCACACACACACACACACACACCATCATTTCATGCTTGTTAGACACACGAAACCAAATCATCAACTGGTGTTTACTCAGTGACTCATACCTCTGCAGTTGCAAACGCTATTGTCATTGACTACCAGCAGAAATATGTCACTAATGCTAATCTGTTAGCTAGTTCAGCTAGCTAGCATCCTGCCTCACAAGGCGAGCAAGACGGTATCAACAACAATTCTCGTTTGCGATGTAACCCATCTCACCTTCCGCGATCACCCTTCTGATCCTCAGTTTCATGTCACCGAGCTCAACGACCTGTCCGACGAAATCATTCTGGTCCCGGCTGGCCGCCCCGGAGGAGCCGGGCCCGGCTAGGAAATCCAGTGCCGACTGGAACAGGGACATTTTCTCCTGCGCCCCGCTTCAGGCTCACAGAGGCCGGCTCCAGGAGAGGGAATGCGCCGTCTCAATCCCAGCAGGCTCCGCACAAACACTCTATGGGGCTTTACTCTGTTATAAAGGCTTATAATAAGGTGATATTATCCTTTCGCTGGAAGCAAACATCCTCTTCCTGCTGCTAGGCTGACGAGGCCGCCACCATCTCCAGCGCTTACTTCCGTGAAGGGTGGTGACGTCAGGACACAATTCAGTCATGTGACGTAGAAAAAAACTGACTAAACAAAAAAAAAAAAAAAAGAGGGGGACGCTTGTTTTTTCACGTGTTGAAATGTAGGCATGTCGCAACGCGTTTAAACCAACTGTACAATCAATATGTGGCTTAGTGAAGTAAAAAAAAAAAAAAAAAACTATGAAAAGTTGTTTTTATATTCTCAATGAAAGTAGGCTCGAAAAATTCATCAGCCAGGCAGTAAACGTTTTATAAACTGGATTGTGACATCTCTGATATATATTGGGCTATTTCATTACCATTATTAAGTAATAGAAAGCGCTGGAATGTAAGTAAATGCAGGAAAGTCAAGAGTCCCCTCACAGTAAATAAGTCTACTTTATAATATATGTAGGCACCAAGGTCTTGAACAAATGTATTAGCCCTGTAGATACTCTTTGGCATTAAAGCAATTAAGAAGTACATTTTAATTTCAACAAATACTGTTTCTTCAAATTAAAGACAAAAAGAGCTGTAAACTAAAATCTTACCTACAGATTTACACAGGTAAGGATAATATTCTTGTAGTACACAATATCATGTATTAGTACGCCATCTACTGGACAAATGTGTTAATGTGTTTGATTTATGGGCCCTGCTCCACACACAGTGGCGTACCAACTTGCTTATTTTATATACAATAGAAAAACAAATTTTCTTTCCACATCTAAAATTAGCTCATAAAGATCATTTTAGAGCTCTGTTCCTATTGAAAAAATAAATATTTTAAAAAACTCATATTCTTAGTTTGCTCTCCTTTAAACTGTAAACTTAATCTGAGGGGTATTTAAACACAGAAATGATAGAATAGAATAAACTATGCAGTACTCAATGATACCATTCACAGAAAGGGATAGGAGACTATGTTTAGAGAGTATATACACACACACACGCACATGCACGCACGCACACACACACACACACACACACACACACACACACACACACACACCACACAAATAAATAGCAGTTTGAACACCTGATAAACTGAGAAGGAATGCAAATGTTAAATTGTAATGTAAGTTAATTGGTTCAGTACATCGCTCAAGTTGATAAACAAAGAAATTATAAGAAATAGAAATAATACTAATACTGCATTATATTACAGTGTATATATATATATATACACAGAAAAAGTACAGTGAATAAGAATAAGTGTGTAAAAATATGTATAACAGCAGTGTAATGAATAAATACTAATATGAGTACTAATAATGTTGACCACCCTTGAACTGAACCCTCCCTCTGTAACTGGGTGCTGAACCTCCTCACAGACAGACCCCAGTCAGTCAGAGTTGGAAACCGGACATCCGGCATCAGAGCTGTGAGCACAGGGACCCCCCAGGCCTGCGTGCTAAGTCCGTTGCTCTACACCCTGTTTACCTACGACTGTGTGTCCTCCCAGACCAACACCTGCATGATAAAGTTTGCAGATGACACTACGGTCATGGGACTGATCAGTGGTGGGGAGGAGACGGCATACAGAAGAGAGGTGGTAGGAAAATAATCTCTCCTTGAACACAACCAAGACAAAGGAGATGATTATTGATCCTAGGAGGGGGAGGAGGGAACAGCACACCCCACTGTACATCGGTGAGACAGAGGTAGAGCAGGTGAAAACCTTTAAATTCCTCGGAACCCACATTAGCGAGGACCTCACCTGGTCTCACCACACCCACCATCTCCTGAAGAAAGCCCAGCAGAGACTATACGTCCTAAGAAGGCTGAGGGAATTCGGCATGGCAACCAAGATCCTCAGCAACTTCTATAGATGTACAATCGAAAGCATCATCACCAGTTCAGTTACAGTGTGGCATGGCAGCTGCACTGCTCAGGACAGGATGGCTCTCCAGCATGTAATAAAAACTGCACAATTAATCTCTGCAGCGGAATTTGAATTTAGAGATCTGAATTTGAAAGTACATAAAGAGTTGAATTTTTAGTGAGGCTCAAATTCAGTTTCAAACTAATAAATTCAAATTAAAATTATGCTATTCAGATTCAGTTTTTCAATGCAATTATTCAAGTTGAGCAATTCAGATTCAGTTTCTACTGACACAAAAATCAGCACATAACCCTCTTTGTCTACAGTACAAATGTTCTGCACTTTAAGTTTTAAATTGTAAGTTATATTTTAGTTATGTTTTATATTGAACATTTTTATATAGAACATTTTTATATTCTTTTAATTATTATGTTCTTACTGTTCTACTTGTGTGTTAACTCAGGGAGTCGGGCAAAGTAAGATTTTCATTGTGCATACTAGCCTTGTGTTTATACTGTACATATGATAATAAACCTCTTGAATCTCACTGTGTGTGCTAATGAAAAATAGAACAATAAATCATTAAAGTCTCAATACTTTTACCACCATAGACTTACATAAATGTTATAGTGCTCAACTCAGAAAGACTAGTTGTGCCATCATGTCACAAGCCACTTTAGATTGCATAACTTGGCCAAAACTTTAAAAGGGAGCATGGCAAAGTTGGCAGACTATTTGACCTGACACTGAAGAGGTCAACTGTGGGTTAATCTGAGATCCAGAGAAAGCACCTGATTCAGGTAGAGAAAGCAAACAGGAATCTGTCTGTAAGTTAGTGGTTAAATCCTTCAGAAATACAAGTAGTAGTCCTTGACCTTCATTTGACATGGCACCTGCAACATAAATCACACTGCAGAATTCCTTGGCACTTCAATATATACTTGGTTGACTGAGCACTGAGTTTTTCCTGTAAGGTTCACTGTAGGTTGTTCTGGATAAGACTGTCAGCTAAATGGTTTTCAAAAATGTAACATAGGTGTGACAGTATGCGTGTCAGTTACACATTTTACATCACAGGATCCAAAGAGCAGTCATTGGGAAAGAATTCCACGATGAAACAACAATTTTGGCTGGACCACAGGATATATGAGCTTATGTGGAGGCAGAGCCAGGATAAACAGATAAAACAGGCACTTGTGGAGTGATGCCAGGGTCCATTTCAGGTAAACTTCAGGGTCAATCAGAATCATTTAATTAAACCACCAAACGCCTTAATGAGCATGTTACAGAATACAGTCTTAAAAAGCTAGATTTACAGAATCATACACTATTATCTAAATGCCAGGTGTTGAAATCTTTTAAAGAAGGCATACAAGAAAATAAAATGTATTTTTAAGATATTATTTCTTGTTTTGTGACTTTTTGTCTTGTGACAGTATTTTTAAAAGTTTATTTAAAAAATGTATATGTATATTCTGTATTTGTATTTGTGTTCTGTCAAATAGTTTACATCACTCACTTCTCAGAATATGTTGAGATTTACAGGAAAAGGATGTTGTGGCCAAAGAATGTTTAAAGATGCATCATGTTCCACAATATTTGGTGGCTGTGCCAGCTTTTGTGGTAAGCAGGGAGCCCATGAGCAAAGCTGCTTCCCCTATTTTTTAATCATATGAATATCAATCTGCGCAAGCACCTCACCTGACCACTGTCACTGATGTCACTGATGATGCAACTAAACCCATTTGAAAGTATGTCCCAAAGTGACTTTTGATTACATAATTTAGCCAAAGCTAAAAAAGGATAATGACAAAGGAATAATCAGCCTGACACCAGGAGATTAATTGCAAAAGATATAGGTTCACTGTGGGTCAATCTGAGATCCAGAGAAAGCAAATGTATGTCTTTCTGTAAGTTATTGTTTAAATCAATACGAAATATGTATTACTTGTTCTTTATTTGACATACTTATGCTGCATTTTATCTGTCAGGCTACAAAAGCACTTATTGAAGTTGATGTTATTATTAAACTTGACTATGTTTGATAGACTGGTTCATTGTAGGTTGTTCTGGATAAGTCAGCTAAATGTTTTGCAAAATGTAACATACGTTTCATATGCATGCACATGCATACTGTCATCTGTTACAGTATGCATGTGTGTCAGTTACACATTTTATATCATAGCATCCAAACGGGCAGTCAATGGGAGAGAATTCTGCAATGAAACAAAATTAAAAGATGTAGCTGCTGTTTGTTACAAAATGTGAATTTTGGCTATCTCCTGCAGGAGATATGAGCACATGTAGAGGCAGAGCCAGGTTAAACAGATAAAACAGACTCTTGTGCACTTGATGCCAGGGTCCATTTAAGGTCAACTTCAATGTCAGTCAGAATCAGCCACAAAAAAGGTTTATCTCAATGAACATGTACAGGATACAGTCAGTCAAAGAGTCATCAAAAGAAAGATTAACAGAATTATACACCGTTATCTAAATGCCAGGTGTTTGCAATCTTTTTCAAGAAGGCACAGAAGGAGAAAAAATCACAAATAATTCATGGTGAGTGAAAACAATCCTAAGGACTAACCTATGAAACACATAAAGTCAAATCAAATTACTTTTACCATCACAAATTTGCCAAAGAGGGATTTAAAACTTAAAATCTGAACAAAATAAATCAAATCGATATTTTTTCTTGTTAGACTGTTTTAGTCTCTGGTGAGTGTTTTTTTTTTTTAAAAAAATGCATATTTTGTATTTTTGTGTTGGTAGAACCTCAATGATTGAAGAGATGACATTTAAAAATGAAAAACCATAAAACCTACGTAGAGCATTAAATGAACTTATACGTTGTAAAGCAGAATCAGCACTGTTAATATACACCTTTTCCTTCTCAAAATGTATTGAGATTTAAAGAAAAGGGATGTTGAACCTGTTTGTGTAAAGATGCATCATGTATTCTGAAGTTCCACAAAATGTACACTGTGGCTGTGCCAGCTTTTGTGTAAGCTGGGAGCCCATCAGCAATACTAGCTGCTTCCCCTATTTTCATCATATGAATATTAATGTAAACCTTTCAAAATATTCTCCATGCTTCAACCATGCCAGATTTTACTCAGCTATATGTTTGATAGCTATAACATCCTGGAAATATTAACAAACGCACCCAAATAGTGGTATCATGTGCTGCATGTTTTGGCTAATTCTTTTATCAAGGTCCTTCCACATCCCCTTTGATAAAGGCCTGGTCAAAACATATGTGGCTGAGAGCAACTCTGCAAATCAGAAGACAGTGTGATTACTCAGTGTTCCTTATGTGATTTCCCAGTGTGTATCAGGCCCACATATTTGCTTGGATTTCAGGGTAGAAGGGTTTGGTTTGAGAAATAAGGCCTCCATTTTTGCAATCTGAACTCTGGGTCCTAGGCAGCTTTTATGCTGATACCACATTACAAAATAAAAAAAAATCCTTATACAGGTTACAACATTTTGGTTAGCTCAGTCAATCTCTTTCTTTATTGTACCTTCTGTGCCAGTACAGTAATGCAGCCAAATGACAATAAACTAGGTCACGAAGCAGGAAAGCCCATTCAGTGCAGTTTACATGACAAAGGGAAATTAGGTTGATGGTTAATGAAGATGGATTATATTTCCATTTGGAGTTGGTTAATAAATGTGGACAAAGGGTAAATTTTTTACAAATTGTAACAGCATCAGGTTATAATAAAAAAGTGTCCAAAAATAAATGTGATGGATCATTATTGTGAAATGATCATAAGGATAAACCAATTATGGGCACACAGTGATTGGTAGAGAAGAAACGGCTAAACTGTAACATATTTCTTCCATCATTAAATCAAATTTAAGATGACACCACTGCCAGGTCGTGAGGAGGGTCGTTCTTCCCTCTCACTGATTGGGCACACCCCTAAAATGCTCCTACATTGTCGCTGTTTGATTGGTCCCTTTGCCTGCTTTGAAGAGCCAAACGCGCCTCACCATTGCTCAACCGACACGCCCGTCCAACGGTGGAGGTACGCCTCCTCCATAGACCGATCTGTCGGCTGATGTGGAACCAGTGTGCTGAGGACCAATGAAAATCCTTCATTTTGACAGGCAAGTTTCCCGCGTGCACGAGAGACTAGACTAGACTCTATTCTATAGCGCGTTCACGTGCGGGTATGTTCAAGACTTCTACAGTTGCATCCTGTAAAGTCTTTGTGTGTTGTTTAAAAAATCCATGAAATGTTTTTATTAAAAGAAATACATGCATCTCAGTTGGCAAGAGGTATACTACTTCAGGATTGGCAGGAAAATGTTGCTGTGCTTTTGCATCCATTCGAGAAATGTTATTTATGTTACATTTTACATTCATTCTAGTAATTCTTTTGGCATAATAGTTTTAGTTGGTATTTCTTTTCATATGATGGGTATCTCATATTTAGTTTGAAACAGTGGAAATGTGAAATTATGAAACTACAGTGGTGTAAGAGGTATTTCGACCCTCTCCTGAGCAATGCCACAATGTAGCAAAGCTCCAATCCGCAACTTAAATGATTCTGAAGCAGAAATACAGAAGTATTATTAACAAAATATACTGAAAGTATTATAATAATATATTGGTAGGGGGCACACACTTTTACATACCAATGGTCTCATTTAATCAAACTCATTTGATTGACCTAATATTCACTTAATCTCACATTTAAAAGTAAAATTAGGGGTTGAAATATTGATAAGTGTATTGTATTTATACACTGAAGAGTTTCCCATAGATCCTTTAACATCATTATAATGATTAATATGCTCTCTGCCCCCTTTTAAAGAAGACTTTTGTTTTCAGTGATCCGTTTTACACCATTGCCAGTATACATACGGTTTTACACATGGCGTAATACTGTATAGAACAGCATTGAACCGCTAAGAGTTCTTGAACCCAGCACGATCCGCAACGTCATGACGCCGGGGCGTGGTCTGTCAGGTTTCCTCGGCGGCCCCACGCTTGTCTTTGACAGTGAGCCTCGCTAGCTGTCGTGCGCTGTAAGTCTCGAGCCATTCAAACTAAGTAGGTAGCCGGTGATCTAATTCAGCACGAGCCCTCACCTTTAGGGACAGTTAGCTTCAGCAAGGCGCTCGGGACTCGCGCTCACCGGTGTTTGGCAGCCGACAGAAAGAGACGCGACAAAGATGTCTAAGGACACGGAAGGGAAGAGCGAGAAAATTATGGACATGGAGAGCAAGGTGTTGTGGTACCCGGACTCCAAGAGGAACACACAGATGGACAAGTTCAGGATACAGGTCAACGGGGACTACGGACTTAATCTGGGTGAGTAGAGAGGAGGGAGGAAGACTGACAATGAGACACAGGCAGAGAGAAAGGGTCGGCATTTTATTGAGCCTACGACGCTGGATGTGTGAGCTAAATAAAAAAAACACAGAAACAATGTACCGTCCTGCTGTCTGTCCGTATACGTTGTGTAACTACCTGACAGACAGCTTATTGCCTCTAAATTGCCACTGTCTTGTCTAAAGCTGCTTTGCAGTGCGGTGTTTCAAGCTAACGTTAGCTTTGGTGTGCAGCCATTTGGCATTTTTAAAGGTGGTACAGAAGAGACAGTGAATCAGCATAAAACACATCCCTGCAGGTTTGAGTTAGCCTACAGAGAATGTTAATAAAGATGCTCGCCGCTCCCTGTCTGATAAGAAGTACCTGTTTGTAACACCGCAGCTCTGCAATGCTCTCCTGTTTAGATTAGTCCCAGCTCCTAACCAAAAGGCTGTGTGCCTGCAGAGCTGCCAGGCGATGAAAGAGAGCGGCCTGTTTCAATTGTCTCTGTGCTACTGTGTCAATTGGTCCAACAGGGTTGTGGAGGAATGCTGAAGAACTTGGTCTGCCGGGTGTTGAACAGAGAGAGAGAGAGAGAGAGAGAGAGAGAGAGAGAGAGAGAGGTTACGTAATTGGGGAGGAGAGACAGTAGCCTGAGTGTAGATGTGTGTGAAATGTAAAATAAAACATGGTGGTGTTGAACAAATGTGTTTTTAAATTGAATTGCACATAAAAGGTATGCATGTTGAAACAACCTAATAAGGGAAGGGTCTTTGGCTGATCGTCTAAGCTCACAGACACATGCAAGCTGATTTCTGATTGGGAGTTGGCTTTACTTAGATATAAAAAGCCAGAAGCCAAAAAAACTGGGAACCACTGCTGTAAATTGTGTGTCAAGACTGATGCAGAAACCAAACTTTACCCACTGAATTTAACTGAGATTCACTTTGTAGGAATTTTCTTTGGCTTATGGTTTGTTTTATGGTTATCAGTGGAACACAACAGGCCTGGAGGGGCTGATTTTAACCCATGGCTTTACAAGTAATCAGCCTTATTTTGCCTCAGTGGTACTAATGTCTGATCTTTTCTTGTATTTATTCAACTGTAGACGCTTTACAATCTATGTTTGAGCTGATAGTAACACCAGTAAGTTAATATTTCTGTTATGAATCTCTTCCTCTAGCCAACTACAATGATTTGTACCAGTGGTCGGTGGACAGCTACTCAGAGTTCTGGGGGGAGGTGTGGCGCTTCAGTGGAGTAGTCAGCTCTAAACCGTATGAAGAGGTGAGTCCACATTGTCATCTGACGGTGAAAAATGAAAACAAAATCCAGTTCTTAAAACTGGATTTTGAAAGTAGAAAAGCTCTCCTCAACGATTTAATGAATGACCAGTTTTTCGCCTGAAGGAGTTTTCTTCTTTTTAATGGTGGCAATTGTCAGCTTTGTCAATCTGCTGTCTTCTATGCATTAGAATACATTATATGGTAGTAAATTAACCTTTAATATCATTCCTCAAACATACACAACCCACTTGTGTAACAGTGTAAAATTGTTCCCTGTGTGGCCATAAAATGTAATTATTAACTGTGTTTGTTTTATCACATTTCCACCAAGGGTTTGTTCATATGCAAATTATATGTTGATTTGATGATGGCACGTGGAATAGAATATTTCACTATTTTTGGCACACTTGATTTGCATGATTTGCAACACGGATATCAAAACTTGCAACATATCCATCCTTGAGCTACGTGAAACGAGGGGTTCTCAAGAGCTGGCAGTCTCTCTGCAGCGTCTCGAAGGGTCGTACTGTTATGTGTCGTTGTACTGCTCCTATGACCTGACAGCCAACACATTTTTTTGGTTTCTAATTTTACATCAGACCTCCTCTATTTTCTCATCCTCTCACAAGCAGAGATTTAAGATAAAAACAAAAACTGGTGAACGAGGCCCATTGTTTCCTGAATGTTTGAAGTGTGAATATGACTGAAAAACTTTACTGTTGTGCTATGAGTTGGCGAACAGTCTTCTTTAGTCATTATTTTCGATGGAAAGGCAGTAATCTGATATGATTCATCCTACATGAGCAGATACATACTTAATTCCTCAATTGTTTAACCTTTCCATTTTGGAATAAATGAAAATATCCAATTGATGATACTCGTCACAGTGGCTGCTAGAAAGCACAAATCTGTAGCTAAAATGTACACTTTGCACACTTTTTTGCTGATACAGTTTTCCACTCAGTCTGAAATTCAAAGACTGTAAAGCATAAAACGGCATTTATAATCAAATTTAAGCTAATTTGTTGACATTAAATTTGGCCCCATTTTTATCAAGGTTACATTGAACAGACAGTTTGCAAAAGGAGGTTTCAGTGAATTATCTTTATTTGTGTGTTAATGATTTAATTATTGCCTTGCCTCTTAATGTTGCTTGGTACCAGGATATAGCCACTTAGGTGAGCGTGTGCGGTAATAAATAGTGTCTGAGCTTAAGGCGCTGTGCCACGTTGTAAACACACCCCTTTTGTACACACGGATAACACATTCCACGTCACACTGGCCACATGTTCTTTTTTTAATCATACATTTTCTTACCCACCTAATCCTCAGGTAGCGTTGCAGTCCCAGCAGAGATTAGATGGAAGACAGGGAGACAATAAACCAGTCAATCAAACATTTTGTAATAGTGATGCACAGTGGGCGGTTTTTTTCAAGCACAGTAACACAATCAGCTGTTACAGTGCTAGAGGCATATGCCAGATTAGTGTCTAAACAGTGGCTTTCAGTTTTAAGTTATTCTATCTCACAGTCCCATTTGTGTCCTGTGAGGGCTGTTGTCAGTGCAGAGATTTTATTTTTTGTATTCCATTTAACTTTTTTTATTGTAGTTTTGTATTCTGACCACTTTGTCTATAGCAATATAGTTTAAGTCTACTTAATGAGAAAGAAACATATTGAGGATAAGACCTAATTCTGTGTCAGCAAGAGAACCAAAGCTTTGAAATGTATGGTCTCTGTCAGTCACAATCTCTCGTGTGTGTGTGTGTGTGTGTGTGTGTGTGTGTGTGTGTGTGTGTGTGTGTGTGTGTGTGTGTGTGTGTGTGCGCACCAGGTTGTGGATGTATCCAAACAGATCTCAGATGTTCCAGAGTGGTTTAAAGGAGCTCGGCTCAACTACGCTGAGAACCTGCTTAAACATGCAGACCAGGACAAAGTCGCTCTCTACGCTGCAAGTAAGTATATCAAGTATATGGTGCTGATTAAAAGATATGTAATATTCAGCAGTTTACAGTATGTGACACAGTGCTGCACCTTGAATGTTGGCTTTATTTATCCCCAGTAGGAATCAAATCCCTAATACTGCAATCCAATGCAGAAAGCATGCAGCGTGCATGTTAATACACACATACACAGCACTCATTTTCGGTTTTATTCTCCCCAATAAAACAAACATTTACACACTCAAATCATGCAGGGTCACTTCAGTATCAATGCTATTTAATTTTGTTTGCTGTTGTGCATTCTGATGTTGTTGCAGTTCTCCCTATGGTGAATTTTAACAAGCTGCAGTTCCTCCCTCCCAGTTCACCTGTGTGTGTTACAGATTGGGTTTTTTTTTCTCCTGAGTCGCACAGATTGTGTTTACTCTCTGTTTTGTTTCAGCTTCACAATTTGTATTTGCAAATTAACTAAGCAGATAGAAAGTCTGGAAGACCTGAAAGAACGGAGCTGCACGCATCACTTTGTTATTAGATTAACTGCTGCTCCCTGCTCTATCTCTCAGGACTGTCACACACTAATGGATAGGCCCTTTCTTATTGTCCTATCTGTGTGTGTATGAGGGCGAATTGGCTTTTGCACACTCATGTACACACACACACACACACACACACACACACACACACACACACACACACACACACACACACACACACAGCCTTGCCCAGGAACTGTAACGTAATTATGAGAAAGCCCATTGGTCATGATGCTGTGGAGCCTCTGTGAATGTCAGTAAACTATTACTTAGAGACAAGAAGACTGTTCCTGTCTGTGGTTCTGTTCTGCCACACTATCCATCTCTATTTATGTCTTCACCTCTGTCTCCGTTTTCCTTTTTCATGGATTTGAATGTCACAGGTTTTACTGGAATTAATGTCAACCCATAAGTTAAACCAACATTAACAAAGTGGTACACACTCACACTATATCCAGGTGTCCTTCATTTCAAGAATCATTTTTTGTACATATTTATCTCTTATTTTTTGTTTTTCCTTGTCTCTCTGTCCACCAGCGGAGGCAAATGATGAGATTGTGAAGGTGACGTTTGGGGAGCTGAGGAGCGACGTGGCGTTGTTTGCTGCAGCCATGAGGAAGATGGGCGTCCAGACTGGAGACAGGGTCGTAGGTAAGTCTCACGTTTATCTCTCTGTCTCACGGAGAGAATGAGAATATGTAAGAGTGGCACTAGCGTTTTATACAAATTCATTGGTAGATAGGTTCATTGCTCTCCTCCTGACTTCTTCATCCTCTCCTTCCCTCTCACTGCTTCCTTCTTTCTTATTTAAAATCTGTTGCAGCATGAGTTGGACATGGGCTCTTTTGCCATAGCTCTGTGTGTTTTGTGCTCACTGGTAAGGAGAGCTGGCTGTCTTGGCACAAGTTACAGCTCTTTCTGAAAGTCACCATTTACTTTTTCAAGGTTCATATTTGTACAGGGAGGAATGCCTGAGGAGGCATGTTTTTCTGCAATACCCCACTGTGCAGCACATTCATTTAGATCTACACATGAATACCTGCAAACTAAACAGTATAAACTGCCACTGAGGAGCACCATTGGAGCAACTGGAGCTTCAGTGCATGCCATTTGAAAACAATTTTAAGGGTCAAATGCCCTTATCTTGGTCACTGTTGTAGTTTTTTTTGTCACATAATGCATATTGAGCTGTCAGACCTGCTCAGCTATCTGGAGTTTAGTTACTTTAGCATTTAAGCCTTCTCAACTAAAGCCTTTGTTGACCAGACTCCTTGAAGAAAGAAAACAAATACGTTTGGTGGCATTATCAGGCTTTTGGATCTCAAAATGGATGCCTGTGTTACTCTACTGTTGTAGAGTAAGCAATTTTTTTATATGGGCATGTGTAATAGCTGAATATAATATAACATAATGTAATAACAATATCTCTCACACAGTTTCTTAAAACAGACAAATGTCTGACTTCACTGAATCTTATCTATCACTGTCTGTTTCATTCTCTGTGCCATATTTCCAGCAGTGACACAGCAATGTGTATTGAGCTGTTTGTGCTGTGCCAGTGGCTCCAGGGCTTCAGTTACACATGGGTTGTCAAATAGTACCTTTCTTTCTCTCAGACATCTTCTGTTTGTGGTGGATTGAACATGTTTACACATGTTTTTGTGGCAAACCTTTTTGTAAAAAGTAAAGATGACAGAGAACAAGTTCAATAGTTCAGAGGTAACAAAAAATGTTTGGTGTGTGTGTGTCTGTGTGTGTGTGTGTGTGTGTGTATTTTAATGATTTAATTAATGTGCAAGAGAAAACTGATGGGACATCTGGGTTGTCCTTAACTACAAGAGCTTTGACTCTTTGACTCAAAGGGCCCTATCTTGCCGATCTGAAACGCAAGTATCAAATGCAAAACGCAAGTAGCTTTGTGGGCGGATCTCGGGCGCTGTTGCTATTATGCCAGCGGGATAAATGACTCTTGCACCTGGCGCAAATCTTTGGGCGTAACGTGCAATAAACCAATCAGAGCGTCATCTCACATTCCCTTAAAAGCAGGCGCGCTTGTTCCATGGCGGATTGCTATTATAACGGCGGATTTGCCAGGCCCACGCCAGGAGCTGTCCGGGATGCGGCAAAGTATTAATGCCCGTCTTGACCGGGTGGCCATGTTGCTGCTGCCTCTCAGGCGCATCCCCTCAAGTCTGCCCCTTAAAATAGCATCTGAATAAGCGCCACTGACTTTAGACTAGGTTTTTCCTGGTCTGTTGCGGAATTGTTTTCTGAAACAGCAAAATAGCACCAGGGAACGTTTGCGCCGGAACACGCCTCCTCTTTTCGCTGAACCGCCCCCTGAGCGCAAATTCATTCCCTAATTTAAGGACGTGCGTCGGAAAATTCCAATGTGCGTCGAGTGCTTAAAATCAAGCAGCCTAAATTCCCACATATGTTCAAAGATTTCCCTGCTTTTATTTTGAAGCAGCAAAGTGGCTAATGTCTATGGCTGCTGTTCATGAGCTCAAACTGAGCTGCTCTGTCCAGGAATGACCAGGGAGTGTATGTAAGTGTGTGTGCTCAGAGAAGAGATGGATTGCGGTAGGGAATTCCATTAGCTAAATGACTTAAGCTTTGTGGGAATCTCATTAGAAAGATGGGAGGGATAGAAGGGTGGGCAGAAAGGGAGAGGCAGCTAGAAAAACACAGAGAGAGAGAGAGAGAGAGAGAGAGAGAAACAACTTCATGCCTCCTTTATCTCTTCTTTCCATTACTTTCCTCAGATATCTAACACAAATCTGTGTGTGTGTGTGTGTGTGTGTTTGAATATGTTTGCTCACTTATGTGTGTGGATGTCCTTGTCCCCAAGTTGTAACTAAAATGTCTTGTCAGTGTCTGTAATCCAGGAGATATATAACCACTTAGCTGATGAAACCAACCAAGCTTTATAGCATGCACACACACACACACACGCACACACGCACGCACACACACGCACACACGCACACACGTATGTATTCTCCTTTTCATGAACCTTTTAGTTCCGTTGCTCTTCTCCTTGGTCCTGTCACCCACAAATTCACCCTCCACCCTGTTAGGGAGCTTGTATCAAGCCCTCACGCCCACTGTTCATCCACTGGGAAATGCTTATTCTTTTAATTATGTGTCATTAAAAACATACATTGTGCAATCACAGTCTTTTAGTGTTGAGTAATCTGAATGTTGAGTCAATAGTATAAAACAAAAATGTAGCAGCTTTAAAATGTTAAATAATATCTGCCAATCAAATACATATATAGAATATAGAAATCACATCTCTGAACAACAACTATCCAACATGTTATACTTGAACAGCTCTGAACTTGGCTGTTTTCAGTGGTAGCCATGTTAGCTCCACAACATTGCACCAGTGAGGTCAACGTGGTTTAACTCTGGTTAAGACACATGTTAAATCTCATCTCCACTTAAGTCTTGCAGTGTCGACAAACCAACCTGACTCCACAGAGTTTCCCCCTGCAGTGCTAGAATTTGTTTTACGTGTTTTAATTTGCTTGGACTTCCACCCTTTTTTAAAAAGCCTTTGTACACAGATTCAGAGCCTTCTTCCAGGGGACGTTAACAGAAGTTGTCCAGGGAAGATTCACGTGACACTAATTTTAATTTTAATATGAAGTGGTGCAAGTACCCATTTACTTGCTGGAGGCCAAGTTGGCTTTCATTCAGTGGTTAACAACATGCACGTAGACCTAAAACGTTTTATAGATGAATAAACAGATAGGAACAGCAGTGTGCTGCTTTAATGTGGAAGCAGTGTTGCTACAACATAAACAGATTCATAAGAGTAGCCACAGAGGCAGTCAAGCAAGGTGTTGTCGTAAGATTATGATCCATGACGCCATTTGTCCTGGTTCGGTGTAAGAGGGTTAATATTTCATGAGAGTGTCTGTAGAGCCAGTGTAGCAGCATGGTGATCTGTCAGCCTGAGGTGTCATCAATCCGGGATCAGCTTCCTGGTTACAGCAGAAGTCCGCATAGTAACCGCTAAATCTGTGATTAGTCACAGTTTATACGAAGTGACAGTATGGTTGCCTTTGAGCAGTCAGATTGCTTGGCTGGAACTACTGGCTGTTTTATTATCGTTTTATCACGTTAGATTAGATACATGTTATCAGCCCTGGGTTTAAAGGTAGTTTAAAGCTCCTGTGTGGAGCTTGGACTTACTTCATGTCATGTGTCATTGCATTGACGCCTGGCATCTCATGAAGTGTATAATAAATACATCTAACACTAGAGATGTAATAGTTTTGCAGTGAGGTTAAAATGATCTGAAATTAACATGGGAGTGAAAGGCAGTTAATGGCACAAGTTTAAATATTGTGCATCCCAGTTTGGTATTCTACATATCTCTCTCTGTCGTTCTCCCTATTGCTGGTTGTCTGAGTCTGTCCAGTGAGAAGAGGGGTAGTGTCCTTGGACACCATTTACTATATTGATCAAGGAATATATTACAGCAAGACAGCACTTATAATCTCAGCTCCGCTTGTTAAGAATGAAATATTCTCACTGCTCTGGTTAATATTCATCACATCTCTCCCTCCCTCTCTCTCCCCCCTCTCTTTTTACATTCTCATTTCTCTCGTCTCCTTTCATCCCATTTGTTTTTGCTCAGTATCGTTCTGCCTCGTCCCTTCTCTATCTTATCTATGTGTCTTTTTCCACTGTTCTTTCAGTGAGAGGACTTAATGTGTGGTATTCTGCAGTTGTAAGACAGAGACTACATAACAAATCCAATTAGTCTCATTTTACTGCTAGCGGTAAACTGAAGAGAAACTGAAAATCTAACAAACTATAGAAAAGTCTAGGTTCCTGTCACATATGTGTGGTCGGGGTAATAGTGCTGCGTAAGTAATTTATGAATATAAATGTTGTGCTGTTGGGCATTTTGAGAATAAAATCTAGTAGAAGTATTTGTCTGTAAACGTGCTATTGTAGGTACGCTGGTGCACTGCCATGTTGTCAGTTTGTTAATATATATATTTTATTCTTCTGTAGATCTGTATGTTTATCAAAAGCCATCATAATACTTAGGGAACACTGAAGGAATCTTACGGACTGCTGCTTAAACTCAATGATTTCCTCCTCTTTCCCTCCTTCCTTCCCATGTAGGCTACCTACCCAATGGTATCCATGCAGTGGAGGCCATGTTAGCAGCAGCCAGCATTGGAGCCATTTGGAGCTCCACGTCTGTTGACTTTGGAGTCAATGTAAGGACTGCACTGTACTGATTCTGGCTTGTATTTCTTTCTGCATATGTTTGAGTGATACTTTCTTGTTCCATATTGGCTGCTGTATCATAACACTTTATTGTTTCGTTGTATTTAGATTTTATAATAGGAACAGTTTCCCATGCAGTACTTTGAGAGCCAAATAGTACAAATAAACCAAACCAAACCTACTTAATCTGTTGGTTTAGACATAGCATGTGAGAGTGGCAATTTTTATTTTCATCCTGTCAGAGCTCATATCTTCCTCCATATACAGTACAGTTATACTGGGCCAATGTTCTTTTATCAATTCTTATAGTGGATTCATGATTGTGGATAAAAAAGACTAACATATGCAAACAAACATATATATACAGAGCAGTTAGGTCTGTCAGGCAAAATGAGAGCTTGTGTGTGTGAGTGTAATTAACTTCATCATACAGCTACTCTGTCCCTTTTTAATAGTCTCTCTCTCATCTCGGTCTCTGCTTCCCATTTCTGGTGTGCTACTGCCCCGTCTGGCAGATGAGAGAACTACATTTACAATCAAAACATGTTGTCAACCTTAGGAGGAAGTTATTTGACTATATTTTTTTACAGTTGATGCTTTAATTAGGTAGTAATGTACAGATGTAAGAGATAAAGGTATATTGTGCAGACACCTCATGAAATTCCTCAGACATTTTGTCTTGAGCTCATCTCCTCCCTCTGAATTTACTGTTACTCTGCCATTGCATTCTTTGCTAATAGGCTAATAATTATTTTCTATCAAACATGAACATTCTAGATTTACTTTTATGAGAGTTGTGGATAACTTAAATTCAAGTGTTTTTGCAGACTTGACGGTTTTCTGTGGTTCTAATAATTTGTTCGAACTTTTCACTTTCCTCCAGTTAAACCATCCCTCTTTCTATTTTTTCTCAGGGTGTCCTTGACAGGTTTTCTCAAATTCAGCCCAAACTGATCTTCTCTGTTGCTGCTGTGGTGTACAATGGCAAAACACATGACCACATGGAAAAACTCATCAGTGTTGTCAAAGGTTGGAACCCACATAATATATCTAACTATACATTTTAAAAAAATTTAATGGCCCAGTGCAGATATGGGCAGAGATGAATTATAATATTCATAGGCATGTTTTCATTAGTGTATAATCACCTGAAAATAAGAATTGTTGTGTTTCTGTTACCTTAGACTGAACGTTTTTATCTACAGTGGGAGTGGGTCCTCTTCTACTGAGGTTGCCATGTTCAACTGGCATGTTTAGCCCAGAACAGACAAACCAAAGGCCGTCTCTAGATAGAGTACTTTCCCCTACACGCTTAGAATGAGAGGGTGAGGTGTGGGGGCTGTAATCTGCAACTACACCTCTCGCTGCCACTAAATCCTACACACTGGTCCTTTATGTGTCCGCTCTTACTCCAAGATTACTATCAATTCATTATAGAGAACAACAAATACATTTGGCCTCTTCAGCTACTGGGTGGTAAGACTTGCTAAAGTTTTTTTTTTTATGTTGTCAAAGAGGTTTTGGTCTCTTTCCTGCAGTTAAAATTAGAAGGAATTTCTGCTAACAAGTAGAAAGAGATATTCAGGGTAAGAATTGAATAGCTCCACTGGGTTTTACAAGTGTTCAAAATTAAGCTGTTGGAAGAATTAATGCATAACAGATGCTGGATAGATGTAAAGTATGAAGAAGGATTTCTTCATCTGCTACCACAGGAGTGTTCAGAGAGTTTCTAAGCATCTTTGAGGCCCTGGCTTCTCATTAGCTTATAGATTGAGGAAAGAAAACGAAACACCCATCTCTTTCTCTCTCTCTCTCTCTCTAGGTCTGCCTGACCTGAAGAAAGTAGTGGTGATTCCCTATGCTCGCTCCAAACATGAGACCGACCTCTCCAAGATCCCTAACAGGTGCGTGCCTGCCAATACAACCACACTGATGTATTAAGACTTAGAACTTAGAACTGTGTGTGGCAGAGAGAAGGTCAGAGATATACTCTATTCCCCATATATTGTCTAAATCTTTTCTTTAATTTCCTCTTTGACTTGTTTTTCTCTGTTTTTTTTTTTTTTTTTTTAATCTCCGCAGTGTATTTTTAGATGATTTCTTAGCATCTGGGCGTGGTGAGGGTGACCAATTTCCTCAGCTGGAGTTTGAGCAGCTTCCATTCAGTCATCCTCTGTTTATTATGTACTCTTCTGGCACCACAGGAGCTCCTAAATGTATGGTCCACTCTGCTGGGGTAAGAAACACATTGGCATATTCATATATACCATCACTCTCAGTATTTCTTACACACACTGCTGATCATATTATAAATGATGGGAGGAGTGCTGCATCCCACTGACTGACCCATGGGTGGTCCTGCATTATTGTTTGTACTTTGTAAGAAAGACAAGAAAAGAAGAAGGAGAAGAAAACAGTTGAAACTGTTCAGTAATACCTAAATTCTGAAGTTGAGAAAAGAATCTCACCACAAGGTCCATTTATTAGCTGTTCTGGAGCATTGGGTTAGGGTTAGGGCCATATCACATGATCTTGATCAGCAGATAAGAGTTTTCCTGTTTGTCGAATGTGACGTCAGATTTTAATTTTTTACAAACTTTTAAGGAGTTCTTATTCATTCTGGCTTAAGACCTAAGTTTTAAAGTTAATTCTTAATCCTGGTAATGGCAGTTTAAAAACATTAACCACAAGGACCATTTAGTAGCTCACCTGAGCTTTTGATGATGAAAATATGCTCCTAAATTCTAAAGGCTAATGGAGGCTCCATCTTTAATATTGCAGCTGTCAAAGAGATCTAGATACAGTCCACACACGACACATTAAGAATATTATCACTGTTTTATCATGTAATCCTTTAAAACATGAAAATGTGTTAATGATGTAATTTGGGTTTATATTACATTTTCCACCACAAGATGGCAGCAAACCTCCGTAAGGAGATTTTAGAAAGGTTATTCGCTCTCAAGAGAGTATATGAATGACATTTTTTCCTGCTGCATAGCACATCCGAGTGCGGGAGAGTGTCAGATGAATGTATGATTTTAAAAGGACCACTGCACTTTGAAGGCTGAGGCACTCAACATTCAAAATGGGCTTACAAGCTCAAACAAATGCATTTACACATTTTCACATAACTGTCATTCTCCCTTTCTCTCCCTCTCTGACACACGCATATTGTTTCTTTTCTCTGGTTTATTCTTTGCTTTTACTGTTCCACCTTCTTTAACATTAGCTTCTCTATCCTTAGCTTGCATGCAATTTTTTCCCCCACTTAGTACTCATTTTCAGACTCATTAGGCTTTTTTCTCACCCTACTTTACTTCTTCTCTCCTTTAGCTCCCTTCTCTTTCTTTCTCTTATTGTCTTCCTCTCTGTCTGTCTGTTTCTTTTGTGCCCCCACCTTCTCCCCATGCTGCCGATAATTGGACAGTAATGCGTTGGTGAAAACATTTCGTATTGCGACGCTGGCAGTCCTCTCTGGCTCTACCAATTAGCCCCAGCACTGTTGTGCTTTCTGCTTTGTTACGGCTCTGTTAACATGCTGTCAGTAGCAAGATGGCATGCACCGAAGGACGGGTATGGCAGCTGAGTCCTGCCAAAGATTACATGCACGCACGCACGCACGCACGCACGCACGCGCACGCACACACACACACGCACACGCACACGCACACGCACACACACACACACACACGGAGCACCTGTTTGTGCGAACAGGAACGTACACATGGGCTCAAAACTAAAACACACAGCCACACACACACACTCACACAGTTCATCCGCACCACCAGTGATAATAACCTATCCAACTGTGATGGGTTGGTGGGAGAATTCACACTTAACACAAATTGCCCTTTTTGTCAAAAGAAGTGCTGTGAATAGTAGTCTGTGTCAGAGGCTTTTTTTCACAACTGAGAATTGAGTTTATAATTTTATATATATATATATATATTTGAAGATAGAGTATTTAAATTACAGCATTTTCAAGAAAGGTAAAAATCAACAAATGTCAATGTCCTGAATGAATGTATTAACAAAAACCTTAGAATTCAATATCTCTCTGTCTCTTGCTATGTCTATCTGTGTCTGTAGGGCACGCTCATTCAACACTTGAAAGAACACATTCTCCATGGAAATATGACCAGCAGTGATGTCATCATTTACTACACCACGGTAGGTCCACAACCTTTTCACAATAAGAATGCTCGTGCTACCAAAATAATAAGACCAGGGGAACTTTCCACCATTCTCTTGTTGTCTCGTCTCAGTTACCAGCAGGGGTAGAATGTTAAGTATTGTGGAGTATGTTTAATCATGAGCCTGGTCACAAAGACTCACACACACATTCGCACACACAAACCGATCTTGTCTAATGAGCAGCACTGAGAGCTGAAGGTCAGAGCTGTGCTTAATGTTTAGTTATTCCTAGAAGATTCTAGCTCCTTTTTTAATGATAAACATTATTTTGTGGTGATTAAAGCTGCAAATTTTGCATGGTGTGGTGTGTATTATGTGTTTACACATTATTAGTCCAAATTTGGGTGGTTTTGGCTTTCTGACACATGAATGTCGTTGGGAACAAATAGATGGGGACCTATTTTATTGATTTAAAAAATCTATTCTCTCAGGCAGTGGTGCGCTTACATTGGTTTAGTCAACCTGTAACTGTATGAGTTGTGGGAAATTCTGCTGCAACTACAGATTATTTTCCTCATTTATTAATAAGTTGGTTTTTTTTTACAAACAAATGTCTTTTTTTTTTATCTGACCAATAGTCCAAACTGAAAACCAACATTTCAGAAGCTGGACCCAGTGCATATTATTATAGTGCCTGATAAATGACCTCAATGACTAACTGAGCTTCAGAATTGTTGATTACTTTTATGTCAGTTGACTAATCATTTCACCGCTAATTGAAATTGCCCCATACACTACATGTTTCTCATGTCAGCTCTACAGGCAATTGCCCGTAGCTCAGCAAGCAGTAAAAAGAGAAACACAATAATGTGAACCACAGATGCATAACTCACAGTCTGCAGGAGTTCTCTATTTTGGTACCCATTTATCCAGGTTGATGAGAAAGGAGTGTTTATACCAGATAAACTGACCGCTGTGTTTGTATCTGTCTGTGTGTTTGTATCTGTCTCTCTCTCTCTGTGTGTGTGTGTGTGTGTGTGTGTGTGTGTGTGTGTGTTTTTTTTTTTTTTTTTTTTTTTTTTTTTTTTTGCGTGTGTGTATGCGTGTGTGTATGCGTGCATGTGCGCACTGTCCATAGACCGGCTGGATGATGTGGAACTGGCTGGTGTCTGCTCTGGCAGTGGGAGCCTCTGTGGTTTTATATGATGGTTCACCACTAATGCCCACGCCCAATGTACTGTGGAACCTGACAGACCAGCTGGGGTGAGTTAGCCACACACACAGGAACAAGAGAGGCTGACAAAAGGGAGAAACAATGACTGAATTGTTTTGCTGATGATTTTTATTTTAAACCCAAAATTAAAATTTCCCTTTGAAAACATACTGTTATGAAAGGTTTCTCTCACCATTTGTATTAATATATAAGTGACAATAGTCGGCTATGCAATATCTGGGAAACATGAAAGCACACAATCCACAGTACGTCACTGCTATTACACCCGCTGTCAATCTTAAGGGGTCTGTATCCTCCACAAGGTTGCAAGATGATTCATGGGCAAAAGAATCTCTTGCATTGTTGCAATTGGCTATGCTAACAGAAATAGCTTCAGCTATCATCATGTTTTTGTGTTGAGGCTTCTTCAGAGACGCATGTTTTTGCCCTGATGTTTTTTGAAGATTAAATTCATCCCAGAAGGCAGAAATACCAATTTACTCTACAGATTTTTTGTTAATACCTACTGTAGTCGTAATTGAGTGCAGTGCAGCCCAGCTATTGTTGCATTTTCAACACAAATGGTGCATAATATTTTGGGGAATGAAGAGCATAGACAGAGAGTGTAGAACAAAAACCAGACAAAGAAAGGAAAAAGAAAGAGTTGGATATACAGAGTAAGAAAGTAAGCTAAGGGTATGGCTTTCCTTAGAGATTTTGTTTATAACCACAGAACTGATAATGTGTTTACCTAATTGACAACTTACACACACACACACACACACACACACACACACACACACACAAGCAGAGGCATGAATAAATATTTCTGCTGGTTATAATTAGTATCGAAGACAGAGACCCTCTGCAACTGATTATACAATAAACATTTATTATTTACTTACTCGTTTATGAATCCTTATTTAAATAAGTGGAGAGAAGGGAAGAGGGGGCAAAAGGGATGGCTTTGGCAGAAAGGAGACAAAAACACAAAGGAACGGGGGGGGGAGTATAGAGTGGTAATGGAGATTGTTTTAATTTTGCCTCATTTTTTAACAGCATAGATAAGCAAACAATTTTTTGTTTATGCCTAAAAAAAAAAAAAAAAAAAAAAAAAGGGACAATGGAAGCTATATGAGAGTTTTACTGTACGTTGGAAATTTATTGAGATCTGGAGAAAACATCATTGTAGTTGACGGCTCTCATAACTTTATAACAAATCGGTCTCAAAGACACCCCAAACTCCTATATTGATTACCACAAATGAGCTGCTTTGCTGTTGTCTTGTGCACTGATGAGTTGTACTGAGCTGAACAGGCTACTTTTAAGTCAGCAGGGTCAGCCAACCCTTAAGCCTGTTGTTATTGAGATTGATGGTGATGTTGTATATTTGGATGAACCCAAAATCACGGGTCAAAGTACAGGACAGCCAGTACAGCTGAAACCTTAAGTTTACTGTCTAGTCCAGAGACTGTTCTGACATATGAAGATGAAGGATCTGATTCCATCAACGTAGGTTCACATCCAAAGTCATAGAGAGGATATTTGCAGCAAATCTTCTTGGTAAATGTACTGATACCCTCTCCCATCACCACCACTTCACTGTCACCATCATAAACAGCAGAAGCTAAACCGGGTATTGATCTTGTATTGTCTTGTGAAGGCAGCAAGGAGAAAGAGGAAATGGTCAAGGATAATAGTGTGTGGGTGTATGTGTGCAGGCAGGCAAGCATTTAATTGGTTCACATTTAACAAGGAAGATGGTGAGTGTGTGTATATATTCCCTGTTTTCCATTGTTTACTTCTGTGTACTTCTGAAAAGGGTATGCAAGTGTGTGAGCTATGCTCTGAGACAGTCAAATTGTTTTCTTTTATTATTTATTTAAAATGGAGCCCCTGTGTCATATTCTATTTAGCCTCAATAATTTCATTAATTTAAGGGTATGTTTCCAAAACATTTCACACAAAATATACACCTAACTTCATTATCATATACACATTTCATTGCAAATATGTACAATTGAGAAGACACTGACTGTGCTCAGACAGAAAACAAGTCTTCAACCATACAAAGTCGATGGAAAGATGTAATTGGGTGCTATTAAACAGTGCAATATTGATGTAGGGTTGCGTCCACATGAGTTGAACATGTTTCAATCAATAACAGTTATCTAAGCAATATTATACAACAGATGTATCCATTTATTGTATATTGTTCATAAATATGTTAAAAACGTCACTGTAACAAAACAAATTTGTGTAATCTGCAAACAAATTTGACATTTTACAAATATTGTTTAATTAAAGAGGTGGAGAAACCTCCATAAGGAATTCTCTCACCCCTAAACCTGATGTGGCCTTGAGCAACCTTACTACTGTAGCCAACAGTTGGAAATTGTGTCATATGAGACAGCTCCTGGGGGTGAGTTACTGAGTACTCTCAGTCAACCTGTGGTTAAATTATGAAAAGAATTACACTGTGGTCAGCAAAAGTAAGACCCTCTAAGGCAATGATACCACAGACACGTTGTCAGTGCAGCAGAGATGGCATATTGCCTTCAGCGAGGAAGGGAGTAATGGGGAGAAAGATTTGACACATATAGGGAGTAGTTTGAAGCTATAGAGCAAATGTGCCAAGAAAAAGTACTTCTGCTGCAGAGACTATCTTTTCGTAGATCCCAAAGCTAATGAACTCCTTTTTACTAGTCATTAGAATTATCAGATATATTTGGATCTTGAAAGGATGAGTGTTTCCCTGGTAAAATATCTGGTGGAGTTTCTCAAGCTGTATGTTTGGTTAACATCTACAGTGTTGTTTGATTTGTAGCGGCTTCTTGATGAGATGAATGTTCTTGTCTTTAACCACGTTGCTTGTTTGCCCAAAAAGAGTTTAAATGATGAATGGAGAAATAAAATGAACAAGGTTAGAATACTGTTTTTATTACCCACATAAAAGAGTTCAGTGGAGGGCAGCCAGTATGACAGAAAGACGGATAGAACCTTTTAAACTGTGAGAAGGTTTTTGAACCAATTAAATGCTGATGTTGCCACCTCAGACACATTTTCCAGACCCCAGCGCCATGTGGAAAACCCTCTGGGAGAGGCTGACATGAAATATTTTACACCCTCATCTTCTGAATGGAGGTTGGACATTTTAATTGGGGCTAAATCTGTCAGAGCCTTGGAGAGTCTTAAACTTACACTGAGGCTTTCCTCGTTGCCTTGAATTTTGTTAGTTAGTTATGGAATTGTAGTAACTGCTTTGATGTTGAATTGCGCTGCTACATTTGTTTTGAATTGTTGACATTTATAGTTTTAAATGTCTTTATAGATATTTTTTGAAAGATAGCATTTTCAATTATGGTGAAGCAGTGACACAACAAAATCTCTATTTGCTGAAATGGATTGTTGATGAGGGATGACTGTATTTGTGAGAGTCTCAGAAGACTTATTTTTAGTTTGTTTTCAGTAGGCCAGTAGTTTTCTGTGCTTTACCACATAATGAGAATCTGCTTGAGAGAGGCTATCTAACTAATGTGAGCCATTGTGGAAGTTCTTCATGTACAACTTAATTGTAGCAGTTACTGGGTGAAACAACCTGCTGCAGATGTTTGTATTTCAAATTCAACAATGGTAATCTTGTATCTTGTACAGAAGGGAGGATCGTCTCACTTTGACAGGGGTGTATTTAATCATTTAAATTCCTTATGACATTTTATATTAAAAGTAAAATATAAACGTATGTAGCGCGGTGTATGCCGAGTGTCCCCCAAAAATAGTCACCACTATTAAGTGTCATATTCGACAGTCTTTGGCTCTGTTAAGAGAGGAATTCATGGCAGTGACTCAACAAAGGACCTGAACATGTGCTGTTCATAGAGACACCAGTACTAAACTAAAACCAGTTTAAAGGTTATTGTTTTATTTCCACAAACAAGAAGAATCAAATACATTTATATAAGAAGTACCTTTTATTATTGTTCTGTTTGATTAACGGAATGAGCCTAAACCCTTCTCAGAAGAAAATCTGTTAAAAAATATATATATATATATATATATCTAAAGAAAGTGTCATACTTCATGGTTTTATAAGTAACACAGATGTCACTGTCACTAAATATAGTATAGACAGAAGCTGTGATACATGCATCCTAACCTCTAAGTGCTCTGACAACTTTCCCTGCCTGCGTCATTTAAGAAAGAGACATTTATTGAGACGCCCCACCAGGGCTGTAGTGGAAATGACAACAGCCGCATTCCTGGATAAAGCAGCCAAAAGGTTTCCTTACTAACATTAACTCGTGAAAGGTTCCATGTACTCCACAGGACTTCTCTCAAACTTTTGTCTGTTACTTGTTGAGCTGATATGTCAGAAAAGATTCCTCCTATATTTTGTACCAACTATGGTAATGTTCTCTTTTGCCAGTGCGAAGCAAAATTCTCAGTTATCCTCTTTGGAGGAAATAGCTACAGATACAGTTTAGCAGATTGCATCTTGCCAGCTGAGTTACAGTTTTAGACACGTGGGCATAACAATTTAAAATATCCTCTTCTCTTCAAGCTGTGCCTAAATGTTATAAACTGTAAACTCTATAAAGCCTCAAGTCAAATCCTTCACAAAGGGTTTTTTATTCACAAACTGAACAACACACATACTTGTTTTTGGAGTGCTAAATGCAGCTTATCGATTGACTGTTTTAAAAAATATAAAAAAAAAATGTCACAATTATTTTGAGACATGTTGGCTTCTACTCTTCCTTTTTGAATGTCTGCCACCGGGTTAGATTGTAGCACAAAAGGAGACTGCTTTATGGCACAAAATAGAAAGAGCTTCACAATGCTAGATGACAGAAAGAGTGAAGTGCTGATGGGAAAAATCTTTTTTAACATGGGTGTCTTTTCAGTAACCCATGAGGGATAACAATTGCATTCCGGGGAGCTGAGTCTTAGAATCCCGTGTGTGAGAGGAAGCAACATGGTTCATAGGAAATTAATTAAATTTTAGATACAATGGCACTAAAAATACAGTTCGCATGATATGGAGGCTGTCTGTCATACTGAACAATTCCTCTTGTATACAAGGCAATAACACCAGGGTACCCTAATACATGTGGTATTTATAGACTTTCAAAAATGATGTAGTGCTTCACACTTAATATTTGAAAATCGTGAAAACAATTACACCATCAAACTGTGCTTTCAAACTGTTCCTTGTAGCTGCTGACACCAGAGAAGAGAGAAATGGTCCATTTTATATTACAATTCTTCCTGGGGTGGGGGACAAGTGTGAGAGTACTTTAGAAAACATGCACTGACAAGTGATACTTCAACTGCTGCATGCATAGAGACACATTAATGTAATAACTGCTCTGAGGAGCTCTTCTGTCTGATTGGCTTCAAGTGTCTCTTATTGGCTCTGTAGCTTCCAGTAACATGTCTCCCTTGAAACAGACACATAGGGACATTTACACATGCAGGCACACAAACGGAGACTCACAGCTTCTCCTGCATCCTCCATCCTAAACACCCAATTAGCAGCCACACCTGGCCACCTGCGTCCAATCAGAACAGAGTGACCCTTTTCATTGGTGGCCAGCAATGACCAAATCCAGATGCGGATGGGGGGTCAGAGATGATGGATAGAAAGGAGAGTGAGTGCAGATGACAAATGGAGTCTTTGTGTTTGAATCTGTGTGTGTCATGTGCTGTATCTGGTGGCTATAAGTGAATGTGGAGAACAGGTATACCATATCTACCCAGCCATGCAAAATATAAACACACAGCATATATATATATATATATATATATATATATATATACAGTCTTATTACTTAAATCAAGGTGTATCTGAAGAGGAGAACCTGCTCCCTCTTTACATAAAAATGTCTCATTATAAGGTAACAAAAACAACGATTCCTTTTTTTCATGTGACTATAAACTAATGAAAACATACCTATGAATATCAATCAATCAATGAGCAGTGCAGTTTCAAGGCACAGTTGTATTTTTTTTTTATGATTTTTGGTGGTTTTCTCAAAAATGTACACAGTCAGTCAGACAAGATTGTGTTTTCAAATGACATATTCTATGATATTATAATTCAAACACACAATGGTGTCGGAATGGGGACAAAGGGCGAGGTATGCAGAGGCAGCATGGACAAGAGGTGCATCACATGCATTAGACCTGTGCACGAATCACTTTATTACATCTGAGAAATTACTTCTTGGCTCCTTTGCCCTTTCACCCCATCTACCCCTAACCCCCCCTCCCCACTCCGTTCCTCACCCCATCAACAACCTCTATTACCGCTGATCGATTTTTAACCTCCGAGACAATTGTTTTGTGTCCCAGAGACAGATTCTCTTTTTATCTTTTTTTTGATTGACAGGCATGGTTACCATAGTGATATGAGGACATTTGATTGATTTGATGCCAACCAAAATAACTTGAAAAGACAGAAAGACACAGACTAAGAGACAAACACACCCATTCACAGAGACTTTAAAAGGCCCTTTGTTTTAAAACTGAAACTGCAGGGGAACACAGAAGTGACGTTCTGTCACTTCTTGCCTTCCACATGTTGTCCAACTGTTGTCAGCTGTCAGGGTGACTTCCATTCACACAGAAGAAAGCCACCTTCCAAAGTCATTTCATATGAAGGTGGTTGTGTGCAAACATCCTGTCAATACATTCTCGTCTGAACTATTACCTTGTGGAGAAGGAGACATTTTGTCCTCTTATGCTAGACTGACCATTATTGTGTTTGACTCAGTTTTTATTTGTTCAGTTGAAAGTCAATTCCCAATCAGTTCTTTTTTCCCAGCTTTGTTCTTATCTATCCACAAAGGGTTGAGCGAGCACACATGCTCTGTTTCAGCATCACCTTGCTTTACATTTACACAGTCACACACTCTCCTCTCCCGGGAGCTTCCGAATACAACCAAGCTACTGAGCAGCTCCACTGGAGCAGATGGGATTAAGGGCAAAGGCTGTTCAGTAACTGTTGCTCTTTTTTTTAAATATATTTTTACATTCAGCACACAGACATCGAAACTATGCCTTGTCATGCATAAATTCTGGACAATAAATTGAGCATTTTCAGTACAGGCTGAGCACTGAAGTCTTTATTCATGCTCCACCATCAGTACCCCTTTTATCAGCTGCTTTGCTACCAGCTGAACAGTAGCATCCAATCATATTTATACAGTTGTATAAAGCCTTAAGAACACTCTCACTTCTCATTGCTGTTGGAGCTCCCTCCACCACACAACCATCCAAATTCCAAGTACAAACTATGATAAAGGATCATGATGTCACAGTTTGACAGCCTATCTGTCCATCCAAATATCTGTCCAACACTTTGGTCTTCAGCAAGATATCTCCAGAAAAAAAGACCAGCCAGATTGCCATGAAATTTGGCAACAATATTCATACTGCCCCAGAAGATGATTCATAATGTTTGCTAATTTGGTTCTGTTGTTTAAATTTTATGCTGTCACAATGCAGAATACAGTACATGTACTTTACGTAGGAGGGCTTTTGCAATGGCTGTCACTGTTGGCAACACTGACGCAAATTCTGTTTTTGCCCCCAAAATAATGGGCAACATCTTTCACTTAGGGGAAGTTGAATTATGTTGGACGTTTTTATTGTTGGAAAAGAATGCTTCACTGATCCTCTATATTGCTATGCTTTAAAAATTAATTTCCGTCTTTTTCTTCTTGCCTCTTGTATATTTTTGTTCCCTCTTCTCCAGCATCACTATCTTTGGTACCGGGGCCAAGTGGCTGTCTGTGCTGCAGGAGAGGAACCTGAAACCCGGTAAGTTGTGCTCACAAGCATAAACATGTACGCACATACATGAGCAGGCACACAGACATCCAGAGATACACATGGACGCACACAAATAACAAGCAGAAACTCTGAGTGAAACGCATTCACACACACACACACACACACACACACACACACACACACACACACACACACACACACACACGCACACACGCATGCACACATACACCTACTCTCTGAGAATGGAACCTGGAACAATAAGAGCAGATGGACACGATAATGATTATAATAGTGATGCTGTTTGACTCTAAATGTCCTTTATGCCATTTACTGTGTACATCAACCGTTTGCCCTGTGTTCTGGTGTTTGACACGGAATCGAATGAATAAAAGTGCTGTTATGATAATTCATATGAGTCATGGATAGGACCAACTAATTGCTTTTAGTGTCACAGCTCTCTAGAGACAGAACCAGGCCGTTACAAATAATCTGAGTTGTGCCAGTGCTTATTAGTCTTCCTGTTAACCTTCACACATGCTGGTCTCTCTGCTATTTGTGTGGGAAAAAAAGTCAGTTTAGAAGTGCAAGATAAAATTATTGCTGATTTGCTGCGCTCTTTTCTAAAGGTACATGCTGTATTGTAGTAGAACAAAGACCAAGACCATTTCAGAAATTGTTATGCTTCGAGCTTCAGTTGAGTTTATATTCAATCCATCAAGCTGTGCCTATTTTAGATATTTCAACCTTTTATACCTGGTTTACAGTAATGCCAGTGCAGGAAATGCCAAAGGAATGCCAGTTAAATTAGTTACATAAGTTGGTATTTGGTTTACATAATTATATATCAAAGCTTTTGCTCTTTTGCTCGACTTATTAATGTCCTCCTCTTCATCCCCACATTTAAACTCTCAGACTGTCCTCCTGTTCTCATTCTTTTTCTTTCCCATTTCATTTTCCTTGCGTCTCCCTCCTTTCTCCTCTCTAATGTTAAATTAGCACTTATAACCGATGTTTATTGCATAAACAGTTGCTGTGTGTCTCATTTCCCAGTGGTGTTATAATCACCACAAATCTTTATTCATGGTTTGCGTGTGTGTATGTATGTGTGTGCGTGTGTCTGCAACTTGTAAATTAGCTAAACACATTCCCAATTTTGGGACATGAAGCAAGAAGGTACAAAAAACAAAATGTCCATAAGCAGTTTTTTCTTTGTTACCACTTCATCCATTTAGAGGTGTGTGTGTGTGTGTGTGTGTGTGTGTGTGTGTGTGTGTGTGTGTGTGTGTGTGTGTGTGTGTGTGTGTGTGTGTGTGTGTGTGTGTGTGTGTGTGTGTGTGTGTGTGTGTGTGTGTGTGTGCGCGTGTGTCGCGCAATCATGCCTCCAGTAGGCTGGGGAGGGTAGGGGGAGCTTCTTCACCAGCTGCCCCAGTGGAGGGGCCCTTTTCCCTGGGCTGACATTTGGACCAGACACCTGGAGGCATGGTGGGGGGTAGCAAGAGTTCCCGCTGTGTGTGTATGAGTGTGTGTGTGTTTATGGGGTGAGGGTCGGTTGCTGGAAGCTTATTAGTTTGCAGGGTGTTATTGGCTTGTGGATTGGGCATGTGTGTGTGACGGAGTGTGTGCGCACGCGGACCTTAGGGACGGAGACTAAAGGTGTTTGTGTGTGTGTGTGTGTGTGTGTGTGTGGTAGTACATGCAAGCTTGTATGCTTACACATCAGGGTGGCAAACAGCACAACATGTAGGGGTGCATGCTGCTCATGTTGAAATCGTGTGTCTGTTTCTGTGTGCGGGTACCTAATTTAGGCAAAAATGATTGCTGACTTTAAATGTTTCGGTATGTCAGCCACTATTATACCTTAGTTCTACATAACCCTTTTTATTGAATAAAATATGCAATACTTTACTTTTTACTCTTGTCTTAACACAAGGAGCCATGCAAGAACTGCTGCCTACTGTAAATAAAATACAGGCTTCCTGATATCAGAAAATATCTGCAAAATTAAATAAACAAGAGTAAAAAACTAACCAACATTCAATGCCACTTTTACAATCTGTAGTTCTTGATACCAATGGACTTTTTGGTCGGTACTGAAAAACTCAAAATACAGTAATATACAGTACCTTAATGAGATATACTGCAGGTAAAGCAATTTCTAATTCATCTTTTGTCCCTCTCCTTTTTCTAAGTTTTTCTTTCATCTCTTCCTCCCACAGGGGAAACACACAATCTCCAGTCTCTCCACACCATCCTGTCTACTGGATCTCCTCTCAAACCTCAAAGCTACGACTACGTCTTCCGCTGCATTAAGAGCAACGTGCTGCTGGGCTCCATCTCAGGTGATTGACTGATGTTGGGACACATTTTGTCTTTTTTTCTTTAACACTTTAGTTCCATCTAAGGGTACAAACAGCAGAAGCTTTTTCCAAATGTTGTTTGTGTCCACCACATTACCATTGGCAGCAATACACACAAAAGTCAAAATAAAGCCACAAAGCATCTGCAACACAAACACAAAAGGACTGACTCATACAAAGGAAATTCAGAAAAATAAATTGTATAGAACTGTACATTGTATTCACCACCCACAACATCACCACACACACACTCTATCTCACACACAGGCCCTTTCAGCCTATTGTTATGCTGACAGGCCAATAGAATGCTATCTGTCTCTCTGTGAGTCCTGAAACGTTTAACATTTAGCACAGTCTGGGTGACTGATGTATTGCGGACACGCACACTCACACAGACAGAGACACACATCCACACACGCACAGACAAACCGAGTAGCAGCTTGGAGTGTCAAACATGCAGAGACTAACAGCATCTAAGCAGCATGCACATACTGTGAATGACAACCCAAATGGGTGTAGCTTATGTCCACGGATAGATGCATACACCAGTGCACATTTAGACAGATGCACACAGTGACATGCAGGTCTAAGGATTGGACACATCAGTATTGACTGAAATGTCACCAATGGTGCAGAAACCTGGCACGAGAGGAAGAAAAAGAGATGGACAGTAGGAGCAGTTTTGGCCATCATTCCTATTCATCATAGGAACATTATACTGACTGAGTTTCCTGAGATCAGAGCACGGTGACAGCATAAACAAGAAGTGAAATGAGGCAGGAAACAAGAACAGTGTGATGAGCATACATATCCCCAGGGTTGATCACAGACTTCCTGGTTTGGATTTGACTGTTTGACTGACAGCCATGCTTACCCTAATAATTGTGAGCACACACAGGTCCTGCACAATTAAGGGATTGTTATAAGGGATAAAAACATTATAACATTTTGGGTACATTGACTTTTTCAATGTCAGTGGTGTAGGTTGTAATCTGTCTGATCATTTCATGTCGTACCCTATCAGACTTCTTTGTAGCGGTTACATTAACGTGTACAATGATCTCATAATTGATTGAAATTTTGAAAACTACAAAATTGAGATCCAAGTTATAATAAATTAGATTTTTTTTAATTAAGGGACTATCTCTGTGTGTATGTGTACATGGATATGAGAGCGTGTGCGCCTATGTATGAGTCCGTGTGTGTATTCTTCAGAACAGCAGGTCCTGCCCCACTCAGTTTCCTCCTTGTCGTCAAGGGCAACAGCAGGCGCCAATCCTGTTGGCTGCCAACCGACCTAACCTTGACCCCCGAGGTCAACACACTGTGTGTGTGTGTGTGTGTGTGTGTGTGTGTGTGTGTGTGTGTGTGTGTGTGTGTGTGTGTGTGTGTGTGTGTGTGTGTGTGTGTGTGTGTGTGTGTGTGTGTGTGTGTGTGTGTGTGTGTGTGTGTGTGTGTGTGTGTGTGTGTGTGTGTTCTTTGAATTTATCACAGCATATGTGACTGACTGGTGGTCACGATGACATATGTGATGGGCCCCTTTGCCGGTTTCACCCTGTGTGTGTGTGTGTGTGTGTGTGTGTGTGTGTCTACAAACATATGTGTGAGTTATAGTGTTTTTCAGTGCCTGTGTGTGTGTCTGTGTGTTATCCTGTCAGCAGGGATTTAACACTTTCACTGCTGGATTCCCTCCATCCTAATATACCTCCGCCTGACTGCCCATATGTCACTCCTCTACCCCATTTTTGTTCCTTTTCTTCTCTTCTCTGTAAGGAACCTTTATTTTCCATAACATTGTGTGGTTGAGTTTTATGTATTTGTGTTTGCATGTGTCTCCACAAGTATTGGATTTGTGTTTCTCCCTGTGACTTTATTATGTGTATTCTTTTTATAATTCATATCTGAATATATGAATGCATTCGTAGTTCAGCTGGATGCCTTTTTGTCTCAGTTGGTGGCTTTGCCTGACCCCAAACTGTGCCAGAAGATGTTCAAAGCACTCACGCCTACACAAATGAAAACAGACTCGCATACACACACAAACTCGGGAGTTCAAAAAATCTTTCTTCACTGTTCAGAATAGTCAGTGCTGTTAGAAAACATCAGATCAGTGTGACAAGTTTGCCTCTTGTGTATACACACACCGTACACACACTAAATGGCTGATGATGGAAGGCATCCCAAGAAAGCAGCAGTGGCTTTTGGCTTAAAATATACTTTACTTTTACTGTGTGTGTGTGTGTGTGTGTGTGTGTGTGTGTGTGTGTGTGTGTGTGTGTGTGTGTGTGTGTGTGTGTGTGTGTGTGTGTGTGTGTGTGTGTGTGTGTGTGTGTGTGTGTGTGTGTGTGTGTGTGCGCCCACCCATTAAAGTGAGTGTAATAATAAAATAATTGCGTGTCTTCCCACTATAAGTGTGTGTGTTTAATCAGAAGACAAAGTTTTCACTTCCTCCAGGGAGCCAATTAAAGCTCAATAAAGAACCTGGCGGAGAGAGAGAGAGGGGGAGAGGGAGAGAACGAGTGTAAAGAACAGAAAGAAATGCAAGAGAGAAGGAAGAGGTAGAAGGGCAGAGAGCAGTTGAGAGAAAGATGGATGGATGGAGTCTGTGATACAGAGAGGGAACGAAACAGGGAGGTAGAACAATGGGAAGGGAGATGAATAGAACGTGTCAGAAATAGTAGATGATTGGAAGGTAGAAAGAGACAAATGGATGGTGCTGCAGTATGGTGTGTGTGTGTGTGTGTGTGTGTGTGTGTGTGTGTGTGTGTGTGTGTGTGTGTGTGTGTGTGTGTGTGTGTGTGTGTGTGTGTGTGTGTGTGTGTTCATGACGGTGTAGAACTCGTATATAGGTCAATGGAGGTGGAGCAGGGTGCTCACAACCAAGTTAGTTTAATTATGTCGCTGGTCACTGTGATGCTTTACTTATAGGTACCTTATCCCATAAGTTAGTAAATGCATAAAATGTGGCTGATTTTTATTTTTTTGCCTGTAAGGGGAAGAATTGTTATTGATTGGTTTCTGATTGGCTGCTGGATGTCTATTAATTCTTGATGTAGGACACCTGCTAAGTACTTCCAGTGAAACTGATGAAATGAATAAATGAATTGAATGAAGAAGAAATCTAGCTATATAATTCATAAATATATCTCACTGTGTAGACCTTCAACCCAATCTTCTAAACTAAGCTTGCTACACAGGACACTACACAATGACATGCCCAGATTGTATTGTTGCTAAACCTAGTGTCAAATCATATTCACTGTTTGTCGACTGTACGATTGTGTTGTTATTAATGGAAATTATGGTGGGCATTTAAAAAGAAAAATCCTTTTAGGTATCAGCAGCAATCGAACAAATTACAAAAATAATCATTAGCTGCCTACACCTGTTCCCAAAAGTTAGGTTTTGCATGGCATCTGACTACCATCCTTTAAGGACAGATTCAGTGTTAGTGAGGAAGTTGAATGTAAACAAAACTGGGACTTATTTTTGACTCCACAGGGTAAATTGAGTAAAGTGTTTCCTCTCAGATCATCAACCAACTAAATTTCTCCCTCTTTGTTTGCTTTTCTCTCGTCTTTCTGCTCAGGCGGTACTGACATAGTGTCGTGTTTCATGGGTCAAAACCCAACAGTTCCAGTGTATCGGGGCGAGATCCAATCAAGAAACCTTGGCATGGCCGTGGAAGCCTGGAGCATTGAAGGTAAGAGTGTGTGTGTGTGTGTGTGTGTGTGTGTGTGTGTGTGTGTGTGTGTGTGTGTGTGTGTGTGTGTGGGTGTGTGGGTGTGGGGGTGTGTGTGTGTGTCTATTTAGCCAAAACTCTATCAAGGGATTTACTGAACAATCTCTACTAACAACAGGGTCTGGGGATCAGGTAGTTGTTGTAAGGAAGTTGCTAGTTTGAATCCTAGGAGGGACTGGAAAAATATTAATAACAAGCCCATTAAAAAAAATTATGACATACCTTTGAGCAAGCATCCCATTTGTATCTGTAGCTGCTCGGTAGCTAACAGAAAGACTGTGGTTATATCTGGTTGCTCCCATATGTGGCTGTACCTTTTTGTGCAGGCTATAATTTGAAGTTAGCCATCACTGAAAAATTGTGACCGTAATTAGTGAACTTTCCGGGTAAATAGAATACAGGTCAAAACTTAAGGGAAACACAATTATTTGTCAATGGGAGTCTTCAAAACCCCTCTATGTTTTTCTCATTGATTTTAGTCCCTCGTTCCCCAGCTCCCAATCCCTGCTACAGGCTGTACTGGTGTGTTTCTACCACCTCGAAGGAGAGTGGATTGAGGGATAATTTAAAGGCAGTTTTATAGGAAGAGTTTGGGATTATTTTAGTCGGTCTCTAAGCCTATAACACTGTCCTGAGGGAGGAGGTGAAATCTGTGTGAAACCACACACTAAAGTGTATTAGGTTCTCTGAGTGTGGGATACATTACATTTAAAATCTGAGAATGATTTATATGTATGTCCGTGTGTGTTTTGTAAGTGTGTGTGTTTATAGGTATGTGCTCAAATGTATGTGTGTGTGTGTTGTGGCAAAGTGTAGTCAAAAACCTCTAACTTCATTTGTGTGTGTGTGTGTGTGTGTGTGTGTGTGTGTGTGTGTGTGTGTGTGTGTGTGTGTGTGTGTGTGTGTGTGTGTGTGTGTGTGTGTGTGTGTGTGTGTGTGTGTGTGTGTGGACAGGTAAGCCTGTATGGGGAGAGAGCGGGGAGCTTGTCTGCTTGAAGCCAATCCCCTGCCAGCCAACACACTTCTGGAACGATGAGAACGGAAGCAAATATCACAAAGCGTACTTTTCCTCATATCCTGGTAATTACACAAAAATCATACATAAATACAACCCTACATACAGTATACATACATGCAAAGAGTCCAGGAAAGAAAAACACATTGATACACATGATATAATGCAGTCCCATTCAGTATCCCTCATAAATACTGCCAACTTATACTCTTTTTTTTCTACTACTGCATCTAACATTATAGCACGTAATATCTTTTATATTTTTATTATTACATTACATTCAATTCTTAACGGTTGTTTTTTTCACACCAGCTGTTGATTTCTTTTCATTGCATGTATTGTTGTTTTATTTGTTTTTAATGTGTATTTCTATTACCAAGCATTTCTACGAAAAAAAAAAAAAAAAAAAACCAACAACCTTGAATTAAACTTAATTGTGTTTCTTTTCTCTAGGGGTGTGGGCCCACGGAGACTACTGTAAAATCAACCCAAAGACAGGAGGCATTGTCATGCTGGGCAGAAGGTCAGATATTAACCTACTACTACAAGAACAACTGAATGATGAAATATGAATTGTGTTTAATCAATGTAGTTTTAATTGATTAATTTATTTAGAGTATTTTGCAAGTGGACAGATTTACTGGTAAATATAGTTATACAGATTGCAGATATTAAATATTAGAGTTCTTCTATTTGAAGACAATGAAAGAAAGCTCTTAAAGTGGATTATTACTAGTATGCTCATTTCCAGTTCTATATTCTTAGTCTGAGACTCCACAAGAGCTTTGCATGTATCATTCTTCAAAAACATCCTTATTTATCTTAAACGGGTCCTTCATGCAGCCCCTCAGTTCATCCTTCTGAAACAAGCTGTCTCTCTAAAGGTTAAACTTAGACTTTAAGTTCTCTCTAAACTTAGACGGACTCAGCAGCCGGATGGTTGTATCCCTGCTCCACCGTGCTCTGCCTGGAGCAGATGACTATAAAAAGAAATCTGTGACGATCTCACGTTGGCTAGTCACGTAAAGTAGAAAAAGACGTTGTAAACGTTGCATTCAGAGCAGTCTAAAATGTTTATTTTCTGCTCACAAGGATTACTCAACATTTTTCCACTGTACTATATATGTTAACCTTATTATTTGACACTTTGGCTTGTTTGATATCAACATTAGATATTACATATATGACAGAAACTGAGGAAAAGCATAATAGGTCCACTTGGAGCTGTTTTATGGCACAGTATAAGATTGCTTCATGTCACAAAATAAATAAAATGAAATAATGAAATAATCCCCAGTTTACAGAAACTGAATTTGCTTCTGTCTGCTGTTTTTCTCTCTCCATTATGATGTGTTGTATGATGTGTGTGGCAAGACAGCTTCCCAGTGACAGACACTAGAGTTTTGAATCTTGAACTTATGTTTGTTCTGCAGTGATGGCACATTGAATCCCAACGGAGTCCGATTTGGCAGCTCAGAGATCTACAACATTGGTGAGTCTTGAACATTAAGAGTGGAGCACGGTGTGTTGTAAGAAAGGAAAGGCAAAAACCTTGTTGTGAGCTTAAATTGAGTGATCCTCTATGTTGGTGGTATAAAAAGGTAGCTCACTAGTCATTGTGTTCAGCTAATAGAATGCCACAAAAGCACAGTTTCTTCTACTCCTACTATTGACAGCAGGAATGTTTCTGTGCTAAGTTTTGAAGTTGTAAATGGTGAAACATTTTCCTTTCTTCTTACCAATGTCCTCAAACTCAACCAACACTTAATCTTTTCCTCTTCTCTTCTTTTAATCTTTGCTGCCTCACTCTCTTAACCTCTCACCTCCTCATCTCTCCTTGCCTCTCATCTGCTCTCCTCATTTTTTGTTTTGTCTCCTTGCCCTCTGCTCTGCCCTCTCCTTTTCTCTCCTCTCTGCAGTGGAGGCGTTTGAGGAAGTGTCAGACAGTCTTTGTGTTCCTCAGTACAACACAGACGGAGAAGAGCGAGTTATTTTGTTCTTAAAGATGGCACCTGGTAAGCCCTTCTGTCCGGAGTTGTTGGCGAAGATTAAAGGAGCCATTAGAAAAGCTCTGTCTGCCCGACATGTCCCTGCTCTGCTGCTGGAGACCAGAGACATTCCTGTAAGAACACTTTAAATATCACATATGAATAAACATGTCAGATTATCCTTTCACAATTGTCACATCTGAAAAATCAGCCCTGGCTTGAATGACAACCCTTTTCTTCATCCCTCTGCAGTACACCATCAGCGGTAAGAAGGTGGAGGTGGCTGTGAAACAGGTGATTGCTGGGCGGGAGGTGGCGCAAAGAGGAGCTTTCTCCAACCCTGATTCGCTGGACCTCTACAAGAACATCCCTGAACTGCAAAACTATTAGAGATGAGGCTTCATGGAGCTGGAGAAGAGCACCTGAAAGAGAGAACCAACCACCTGACAAGAATTCAGCTTAGTTTTTAAATTAACTTTATTAAAATTTACAGACACAGGGAGAAATGCAGAGTGCATTACAGGTGTAGTTTACAAAGGCACTCTAAAGCTTTGTACAGGGCATAAAAAAAGGAAAAAATATGTATGTCAAAATAATACAAAAAGGGTACAAATAATATGTGTATATAATAAGCCTATGGTATCAGGCAGACAAGAGACTTTAAAACATTTATGTGTACTGCTCCATAGCTTTCAGTCAAGTGATCAAGCAGCTGCTCTTAGTCTACCATGTTATGCAAGTAAATGTTGAACTGGATTCAGCTTTTGGATGTGATATGATGTGCACAGGAGCGCTTGTGAATACGCTCATGTTCTGAAGCAATGGAGAAGAGAAATTTAGCATCAAGTGTTTTGCTTTGGCTTCACAGTCTGATTGCTGTCAGCCAGTGAAGAACCATATCTCTCTGTGTCACCTGCTTTAACCCCCTGTGTTGGTACTCAGTGGGTCCCAGACTGAAAATCCATTGAATTGTGCAGTTAAACACATACAAACATCTGGGATTAACACTTCAGCTTCCGCTCATACCGCCATACCATTGTTATGTGGTGTGTATTGCTTTATTAAACGTGTATATATAAATATATATTTTTTGGATTGTGAAATTATGTTAACTTACTTAATTATGCATTTAAAGATAGTGACTCAAACCTGTTAACCAAAGTGAGTCTCGGACATAGAGGGTTGTAACATGTCAGGAGTTGGAGTTTGAATAAATGAACCAGAGATTCCAGATAAAACAAACTGAACTTTTGTCCCAACTCTTAGAAAAGTTATTGATTTCCTGTGTGTGTGACATGCTCAAATCCTAACCCTCATTTGACTTTGTAACCCGTAATTGTATTTCATTCCACCTCCAGACGTCAAGGCATGAATGGATGAAGCTCAAGTGTGAGCAAATGTTCATTTCACCACAAAAGCCTGTATTTTCTAGTTCCATATCTATGTTCCATGTTTGTAATACCTGTAAGAAAATGTGTTGTCTTCAAATAGCAAATAGTACAGCCTGTACTAATATTACCAGTGCTGTGTGGCAAAGCCTAAAGGCTTATTAATGCCGTTAAAGATGAACTGCAATGTTTTTGGTCACTAGTAGCACTACTGAGCAACATGGGTGTAGATTAACAAAAACTCTTATCACTTACATTTCATGTTGACAGAAAAAAATCTGACCAGAATGTGAATTGTGGAGAAATCACAGATACTAATGTTAGAGAAACATTCTTCAGAGAACAATTACTGATACAAAGGTAGCATTTTTCTTACTGGACCTTTTTGTGGTTTTTCAGGATTGTTCTTGTTTAGCTCTTTCTTACTTGTTTTCAGATCATTTTAAACATGTTTAACGGTATGAATGTAAATAAATCAACTTAAAACTCTGCAGTTCATCTTTAATGTCGCTGCTGAGATAGGATAAGATTCCTCTTTAAAGGTACCCTGTGGACTTTTTGACCACAAGGAGCACTGTGGAGCAACGTTTCGCTGAGTTGGCATCCATTTTGCACAAGCATGTGGGCGAAGGCGCACATATTCCTGCCAGTGGTGTCACCGTATTCCCCTGATCGACAGGTTAAAGTTGCAATACACTCGCAGAAGGGAAATGTAGGGAAGACCAAAAGCTAGCAAACATGGATGTAAAATTTTAATGTTTTATGAGGTTCCTTAGGCTTCAAGGATACACACATTGCCTTTTGGTGAGAAACACTGTATGTTAAAAGAACCACAGGGTACCTTTTAAAATCTCAAAGATGCCTAGGTTCTCTCTCTCATTGTGACAGGGATCATATTAGGTAACTGTACACTGTACTTGACACTGCACTTAAGTACTGTATATGCGACTTTGTTCATGGTGAAATCTGGTGATCTACTGTTCCATATGCATGCAGGTTATGCAGTTTCTTTTTTTTTTTCAACACTAAATGTTTCTCATAATAGGCCAAGAGTTTGCAAACATAATTCTGGGTGTATCACGTGTAAGTTGATTATATTTGGTTCTTTCTTGTCCGCATTTAGTGAATCCACAATGTAATTTTTTACTTATTTTGGTGTTGCGAGAAAATTTATTGAATCAGTTGTGACAAGTGTCTTTTGTCTTTTTCTTTCTATAGTTTATTTTCTCTTTTACACAATAGCATGATGGTGGTCAATGTCTAGGTCTAGTTCATGTTGGCTATGTTCAGTAGGGGGAATATTTGCATTAGATACCGCTTAAGTTGTGTACAAAGGGAGATTTTGAGGTGCATTTCCTGGTTGACAACTGTCAGCTAGCCATTGAAGTAAAGCCAGTCTGAGAGCAAAAGCTCATACAAACAATTTGTCTTCCAAAACTTCAGCTTTTAATACCCGTTGCAGATTTACAGCATCCACATTGCTTTCCTAAGATAAACTGTAGGAGACCCTTTATTCCATGCTTGCTGGACACAGCACATGTGTAACAGTTTACTGAAATATTTATTTCTGAGTTTTGACACAAAAACCACCAGAGTCTCAAATGTGATCGCCAAAAGTCCATTCATTTTTTTTAAGCAAGAACATTGTGACATATTCATTCATTGCTCCTTTGTCAGCAGTTTGTAGCTTTATCTTTTGGGTTTTTAACACCATCAGCAGCCAATAACATACAATCACTAAATCAGCATTGGTGCTTCAGTTAGCAGCTTGTGATGTTTTGACCACCTCAGCACGTGAACTTCTGCTTTAGGGTGAAGAATAAACAACTGTCAGACTGGTGGAATAACAGAAAAGGCTGTGTGTGTTGAGCAATTGTCTGTGTATGTGTGTGTATTTTGGTGAGTGTGTAGAAGCCAGTCATTTTGACAGACATCTACTTTAGAAATAAACTTGGCACTTTTAAAGCTCCCTGTAACCTTTATTAGTGTGAACGTTCAGACCTGCCAGTCAGCCGAACTTCAAAACGTAACAGAGAGGAAAATAGAAAAACAGAAAAAAAGTCAGACTTGGTGAGAGTCCAGTTCTTCAGTGTAGAAAGTCTAACCAATGTAGTGTGCTAGCATTTTATTTATTCCTACCTTCAGTCATTCAAACATGAGACAATGTTTTGTTGGCATCCTGTCAGTTTGTAGGAGAGATAGGAGGGTGAATAGAGAGAAGGGAGGGTTTAAGTATGTAGGAATGCTGACAAATGAAGTGTTTACCAAATTCACAAATAATAACCATCTGATGAGCATGAATGGTAAGTGCCATACAGTCCCCCAGAGAGGCTGTCTGTTGTATGATTCCTTGCAGTGGTCTCATAACAGAGCTCATCACAAACCAGAAAATTACTTTAACGGCTTGATTGTACACTCTGTATTTACAAGGGTTGCCGGTTAATCCGCTTTGTGTGCAATCAATTTAAAATGTAAATTGAAACTGCACAGACTAATGATAGACTGTTATTCTGAGTTATTTTGTTAGAAACTGACCTAGGGTGTTGACTTTTAAGTTTTGCTTCCATAATGAGGAAAAAAAATAATAAAGCAACTGGATTGGAATGCAATTAACTGTCTCCCCACAGTTCAATGTATTGTTTAACTAGTCAGACTAAAAAGTGCCATTAGTGACTTCATTAAGGAATTAAAAAAAAGGGGCAAGTTTGTTTAATCATCCATATGTTTCCAAAGGGGTGTTTGAAGCCTTGTTTTAATCTTTAGGCTATCGTTGTTGTTAATGGAGCCAGAAAATCCAAATTTGAGTAACTGGGTATAGTTGAAGTGGGGCAGGCAGAAGGCAGCCATGACGTGTCACACATGGCAACCATGTCCAGGAGATATTATTTTCATTATTGAGTTTTCTCTAAATTATTGTTTTGATGATGAAAATGTAGAAAACAGTGTCCATCATTTCCCAGAGCCCAAAGGGGAAATTACCTGTTTGTGTCTGATGGAGTTGCCTAGTTGTCATGGCGATAGACCCAATCAGATCTTTTTACTTCATGCTGCATGGAGGGAAGACCTCAACATGGTTGTTCTCTGAAGGGACTGTCAAAGTGCCTTGAATGGCAATATGAGGCACATTGGCTCAATGGTTATAGGATGAAGATCCCAAAAAGCATCAGTTGAATCATTCTATGGAAATTACCATGCCTCACTTCGAGCTCTGGTGGATTCAGTCCCTCATTTATCCTCCTATCTTGGAAGTTTGAAACCTTCCTACTTCCCAGATGTGTTTTATGTGTTATTGTTCCCTCCTATTGTATCCTACCTTCCATGTCCCAAATTATCCTCAGGTGACGGTGAACTCACTGAAGCCCACCTCCCCCCTTTCCACCCCCCATAGGAGGCTTGTTAAATCTAAATTGGTTCCCAAAGAGACTTTCTCCTGAAAAGCTGATCACAACATCAATAAAAGGCTTCCATCTGCTCTTGTTCTGTACGGACGCCGTGCTGACAGGAACGTAGCAGAGACATGTTTAATCTTGAAGTGCAAATATGTCTCCCACATGCTGTCATATTTAAATCTCAGGAATGGAGAGAAGCCTCCTTTTTAGTCTGGTCAAAGGAAACAGGATCACCTCGGGGAGTTAAGGAGAAAGGGAGGATTTATTTATTCTACATACTTTTACTGTAGGCTCATCAAGAAGGAATCGACTGCAGGTGGGGTTCGAGTTACTGACAGACGGGGGTGAGAAGGAATTTTTCTCGATATCTTGGTGTGTTGGATTTAAGGTAACTAACTAAGCACTGGGTTCATGGGTTTCCTTCAATCCATGAGTGGTGCCAGATTGTGGCTCTACCCATGTAAGATGACAACAAAATAAATGAAATGTAGCTAGGTGCATGTCTTGTCAACTCTTGCCTTATTCTCTGGGGATGGCATTGTGGGTCTGTCAGTTGCTTGGTTCACCACTTTGGTCCAGACTGAAATATCTCGACGACTATATGATAAACTGCCAAACTACAGACATTCACAGTCCCCAGAGGATGACACTTATTGACTCCCTTTTACTACAGAACCCCCGTGAAGTTGACGTTTTTTAGTGAAATATCTCGGGTATTATTATACTCGGATACTATTGGATGGGTTTCTATGAATGCTCATGCCCCGTTCAGGATAAAGTGTATTAACTTGGGTGATCCCCTGAGTTTTCATATAGCGCTATCTTCAGATAAAAATTTTAATTTGTTCAATACTTTGGTTTATGATCAACTACCTGCAAAACTGATTATATTTTTTAGTAAATGTTGCAAATGTTAGCATGCTAACATAAACTAAGATGGTGAACATGGTAAACATACCCAGTAAACATCAAGCAACTTCACAGTAGCTTTAAGAGCTGCTGTGTCCCAGTGCAGCCTCACACCACTGACATGGCTGTAGACTCTTATGGCCCAAATGCACTGAAAGCATCTGACACTTCCCTTTTGAGGAACACCTATTGTTTTAGACAGCCCAACATGCACCAAAAGAGGCGTGTCTCTAACACTTTTGGTATGTGTTTGGCCATTTCAAACAAAAGATGTAAATCTTACTTACTTCCTTTTTTTTGTTGACCTTTTGAAAAAAAAATGGAAGGTTTAAGGACAAATAGTCAAGATTGATTTGTGTATACTTGCTTAGTTAATAAGCTGTACGTTTTTAAATGTTGTTCTTCAGAAATTGTGTTAATTGGAATATACAGTCACTAATGTGAATGGACATATGTATATCCTGATTATGTATGGTATTATATGTAAAGAGGCCTAATAAGAAACAAAAACCAGAGGAAGTAATTACAACCAGAAAGAGGGAGAGAGAGAGAGACATATATACGACTATTCAGTAGACATTCAGTGATCAAAATAAAGTGGCTTTAACAACCAATCTGCTTTGTGTTTCCTTTTCAATTTGATTCTCCCAGGAACACAATGACAGTGGCTTTTATTTCATATTCACTGTCAACAGTTTGTTTGGGATAACTCCCTTCCCCTTGTATCTCTAATAGTAATTCTTTCATATTCCCCTCAAGCAAATTAATTTCAATTTGTTTTATGTGGTCATTCAATTGAGTTTGACACGAGAAGCAGCTAAATAGAAAAGAATCTCTACTGAGACTTGTGCCTGTGAAGGGTGGCCCAAATTGAGTCGAGCAGATGTGCAAATTGCTCCCGAATACATCTTCAGATTCCTCTGTCACCGCAGAGGGAAACAATGTTTTTGTGTCCTCTGAAATGGCAATTGTGACACCATAAAACATTAAAGTTGTGCTGTATAAATGAGTTATTATCTTGGAGACTTAATGCTTTGCCAGTGTTATGCAGAGAAACAAACCTGTGAGCTGCCCAATGCAATTGGACAACCGAGTTGGTGCAGGTTTTCAAACACAGGACCCATCAGTCGCAGATTTGCTTCTTCAACTACAGCAGTCTATGCATCAGTGTCTTGGATGTTTGTCCTTTAGACAATTTCTTTAAATAAAGTTTATTTTTTCTTGATTCAAGTGTAGAGCTTGATGGAGATTGCAGTGTCAATGAAAAACTAAATCTGTGGTGGTCAAAGTTGATAAATTGCACATTTACAGAAGTTGGGGCTCATGAGTTGGCATTTCTTTGTTTCTAAGGTCAGCCTATGTAAGGCCTTGATTAAGTCTCTGACCCCAAACTGTTCAAAAGCCTGCTAGACAAGATTTATTTTGTACTCAAGAGCTCCCAGACGTGAGTGTATATAGCGGAGTGTGTGGTGTAAAGTGGATATGAAAGACAGAGTTCTACATCAAGCTACAATGAAGGGGCCAGACACCACATACAGTACAGTTTTACCCACTTTACACGTCACAGTGGCCACCATCTGTTCAGAATGTCAATGGGAAATGGAGTACATAAAAAGGTTAAAAAGACAAAAGAGAGCAAAGATGCAGATGAGAAACATAGTAGACAGAAAATGCCAAATATTGACGGAGTGATACCTGCTGTGTTTGGCCATCATGATGGATCAGTGCGACGTATGGAACATTCCTGAGGCATACAACCAATCAATAACTTCAACCGCTGCAGAGGGGATGGGAAACAATGGTGGCAATTCAGTATTCAACTGATTAGGTTGGTTGTGTCAAAAGCATTTTTTGTAAGTTCATGTCTCTATTTTAGTCTAAAATCACAAGGATTTTAATTTTTGTAATGATGCAACATTGAATCAGTAAACCACCATGCATCCATAACACATTAGTTTGATGGGTAACGTAGTACGAAGAACCTATTGAAGTACCACAAGATAAGTTTCAGATTGTTTTTGTGCCACTGTACTTAAACTTTAAGCATATATACAAGAATCCTGAGAATTGATAACCTTTAGGGTAATTGTTTTTTTTCTCCATACAGTTCAAACAGCAGAGAGAGAATACTAATCTGTGAATATGTGAGCGCTGCTGTTGTCCATGAACTCTGTGCTGTAGTACTTAGATACAAATAGAAAAAAAAGTGCATCACTGCTGCAACAATGAAAGACCGTGTCAGGTACATATAAATAATATGAAAATATATAGTGTTCTCATATGCCAATGTGGATCACATGTGATTTTAATTTTGTGTTAATCTGACATATTTCCAGGAGTGTTTTTTTTATATAACAATACAGGACAGCCCTTGCACACAATGGTGGTCAGCGTTTATTGAACATTCTGTGTTACCTTGCTTTTGTGGCACGCTTGGTTGTTGCAGTCTATGGCAAATTGACTACAGTTTTACTCTAACCACAACATTAATTTAATAAATCAAGTAGAATTGATTTTAGTTTACAGAAAATTAATCTTCTAACCTATTAGCAATTTTAGAAAAAATAGGTAGAAAGTATACAATTAAGGTATAATAAATCATCAATCGGCTATCATTAATATAGGTTGTGTGCATGTAGAAATGACCGAGCATTTCCAAAATAGACTTAATGTCAAAAGTTTGCTGCAAGTAGGGCGCCCAGTTAGCTCAGTCTGTAGAGCTGGCAACCCATATACAGAGTTACTGCAGCGGCTGGGGTTCGAGTCCGACCTGCGGCCCTTTGCTGCGTGTCATCCCCTCTCTCTCCACCCACCTTTCCTGTCCCTCTACAGCGGTCTCTATAAAAATAAAACCAACAAAAGGCCAAAAAAAATTACTTTAAAAAAAAAAGTTTGCTGCAAGTGTTGTGAACAGCTCTAGACTGACACTGTGGTTACATCGAAAAATGTTCACATTCATTTTTAAGAACTTTATCTGTATTTAGAAAAGTGAAGAAAACTAATTGAAAGCTACCGAGTGCATACACAAATATATATTTTTTTTATTTCACTCTCCGCCATTTGTCTGCCTGCCATTATCTCTGTGTAATCCCAAAGACTGCTGTTTCCTTTATCCCCCCTCTCTATCATTTACTTGAGAGATTGTATTTTGCCTCAGCATTGCAGCATTCTTGTTCGCTCCTGCTTGCCTGCCTGCTATGTTATGAACCCATGCTGTGAACCGTTACATGCCTTTTTGCCTCGTCCCTCTGCCCTTACTCTTTTGTTCATGTTACCTTTTCTGACTGCCTGCCTCTTACAGAACCCCACTTTTGATCACCATCGCAGTCAATATTACCTTTACCCTCTGTCTGCATCTTGAGCCATGCATTTGAGGCCTTTCTGTCCTTTGGACAAATTTTAACAGCTATTTTTAGGGCATCTAAACAATAACTTTTCTCACTGTCACCTGACAGTTACCTGATGGAGAAAAGTATTTGATTTAAGTACAAAACATCAATGTATCCCCATAAGGGTTCACTGTCTAAGGAATCAGACTTCTTGATGTTTCACAACGGTTTTCAAGAGCTTGTTAAGACGCTGTGAGTGGAGGAAGCCCACATAATTTTTTGTTATTTTAGTTGCCTGTGGAACAGTGTTATGATTCTGGTGTCTTTGCAGTTCTCCTCTGTCACTTTTAGTACCACCCACATCCGAGTGTTGTGTTTTGTGCAAATTACTAAATGCTCTCATATAAAATAAGTCACATTTCAACTTGCTTGCTGCTATGAAAACCTCCCTGAGAATAACAAAAAATACATACATAGTGCACAGGAGTAAGTCTGACCCACTTACCAACCTAAAACAACCTTTAGTAATCATTCCTTCATGTATTTATCCAAATACACAGTTAATTTAAATAGATAATGTTTAGTGCACAATCATGACTGTCCCACCTGCTCAGGTAACGAAGACCTTTAATGTGCTCTTGAGGTGTCATTTAAAATTGATAATCAAATAAGTCCCAAATGATTAGATTCAAACTTTGTTCTTCTTCTTGTGTTTTGTATAATTTGGGCTGTCACAATTCTTCCCTTTTAGACAAAAGAAGCACCTTTTGCAGCTAAAAACAAACAAGCACATGGAAACCACACCCTCTGATGTACCTAAATTCTCTCTGTCTGCTTTCATCGAACTGCTGCAGAGAGAGATGTCGGGAGCTGGAGACAAAGAAGGAAAGAGAGAAAATCATGAGAAATCAGAAAAAAGGCAGCATGAGAGAAAAAGAAAGCAAGCCTAATAATCACTTGGAGACAGGTGAAGCAAGATGGCGCAGTTGTGAAACTTCTCCCCAAAACAGGGAAAGAAGGTAAAGGAAAGGGAGAGAAATGAAAGAGAAAGCGATGAATCATATTTGAAGTCACAAATATAAGCCAGACGGGCAGAACGGCATGAACGTTTTGATTTTTCTCCAATTCCACCCGTCAATCTTGTCGTGTTTTTTGTGGGATTGTTCAGCTGTAGGTGGCTCCCTGCTTTGTCGAGACAACCAATGCTCACTCTTTCACAGTCACAGTTTGATTTGTGTACTGTGTGTGTGTGCGTGTATTTGAAGCGAGTCTACTCTCCAGCTCCTGAGGACATCATTGACTTTCTGAGTGCGTCAATTTAGCTCCCTGAAAAAAACCTGGCTCTCATAAGTGACAGCAGAATCTGAGTGTGAATGTAAAGTGAGAGACTGATTGGTTCAAATGTGTTGGAGGTTTTTTTTTTCTCACATATTGGGATTAGTTCTATGAAAAATAGTTAATGAGTGGGATGCATTTTGGCAGTTTTACTAGCCAAAGAATAACACCTTCATTCTCTTCAAATCAGTTTGTGTGTGCTTGCAGTGATTGTACAGTACAATAATGCAGAATGGATGCAGGACAAATGCATGCTTAGAAGACTCCCGTATACTTAATTACTGTTTTATGTTACTGGTAGAAGACTCACAGCAGTTTTTGAGCAAAATGCTCCACATTCAGTCTTGTATTTCAATGGCAGTGGCTCCTTACATTTTATGCTACGGAATTCCCAACAAATCATATGTTCAGTGTGTTTTGAATAACTGCTGACACAATTAAAAGTGTAAAATTCAAGTTGTTTTGGGTGCCCCTATTTGCTCCAAACACAACTAATATCCAATATGTCCAATATCATGCAACAAACCAAAAACCACTTTGCTTAATTCCACAGATTTTCCTAATGGATCTGCAGATTCCATTTGGGTTTACTTATCATTAAACTAACTCACAACATCCTGGTAGCCAATCAATGCCAAATCAAAATGTCTGCAGAATATGTCAAAGCTTACAATCTTGAAAATGTTAAGAGCCTACAGCATGCATACAGGAAATTAGTGAATGTACTGTATAGTATGCACTGGGACAGATCTATAAACTTTCATTCTTTATCCGGTAGCCTTATAATATGCTTTTGATTAATACTTTATCGAATTTGTGAGGCAACTTCCACTAGTTTGATTGGCACAGATCCATGTGCTAAAGTTAGTTTAACAAAGCTGTTATATGATAGACTATAGCACAATCAATATATAAAATATAATGTTGATGTGGCCAACTGTGTTTGTATCCATCTCAGCAGCTGTTTTGAATACATTTTACACCTGGAATTTTAGCACAAGAGTATGGTGCCCTTCAGAGTTTTGTCAAAATCAGATCAGTGGCTTCTGAGATTTCACATTTGATTGACAGACAGATACAGCTGGATCCATCCAAGGGAGACAGACAGAAACTGACAGACAGATGGATAGATAGGTGGATGAATGACATGGGAGAAGACAAAAACCCGGAGTGGTAAGGTAACGAGAGAAGGCAGTGTTGAAGGAGAAACTTTGAAAGTGTAGGTTTCTAAGCCGCCAGGTGCTTCACGATGGAAGAAGTAAACTAAAGGAAAGCAACAGTTCCCTGGAAAGAAATATAGTTTTGTTAACAAAAGTTACCCTGAAAAAGTAGTTCAGTCCTTTTTAAAAATAATAACTGAATTGTGCAATGTTGTATGACATTGTGACGTCACCCATTGTTCTGTGGAGCACCGTTTTGAAGCCTTGAGTTTGCCGTTATATCACATTTTGACGGAGCCAGCGGAGGTGATCTACTGCGAGTTGAGCAGGAAACAATGCCGATTTGTATTACAGTTCATATCTTGTATTACAGCTAAACAGTATTAAACATTACACTAAAATATGTTTCTGAAACTGTTTTAGCTGAGAAATAAGCAATGCAGTAATATAATCTTCCTTCATGTTTTATCAGCACTGCCTAGTTTGACAGTTTGATCTGAGTTAGCTACGCCCAAAAGTCCATTATATATATGGTCAATGGTTGTATAATACAAAAAAAAAAATCACCTGACAGCAAAAATGCATTAGTACATTTATTACGATCTTAACTTTCTTCAGCAACAAGAATAACAACCTCATCTGTTTCAGTATAGTTTAATCACAACCACCAACTACAAGTTATAATGCCAGTGTAGTTGTAGATGCATTGTTAGCTATATGCACTTTAATACAACAGTGTGATAGGGCCATTGTAGGTAAAAAAAACAAAAAACAAACATAAAACATTGATATGGGTGAGGAGGGTCATATTCCAAGAAAAAACTCACAATTTTACCAAACACAGTTTTGTTGTTGTCAAGGAACCAGACGCTTCACCATACTGTCATAAGCATCTGGACTTTGAAGAGACAATGCCGTGAATGAGGCTTATTCAGTTGAGTTGAGAGGACAGCTAGGACAGCAGGAGGTTACAGCTTGATGGTGTGTTGCTGAAGTGGTTAGTTAGAATCAGCTAATCTAATGTAAAATGTAAAAATCTGTAAAAATGAAATTTGATAAGTTATACACAATTAATTACATTTAGTTCACTTGGCAAGTAACAGCAAAAGTTAGTAGCCATGCCTCAGTCTGGTTGTTTAGCCCACTGGCTCGCTAACTAGTGGTGACTTGTGCTAAGCATAGTATTTTAGGTGAGAATTATATTTTACGTTAATTTAAGCCAATTGTCAACTAGTCACCAAACATTTAACATATTAATCATTTAAATATATATTGTTTAACAGCCGCCTGTTAAATGCTTACTGAAAAATCAGGAATGATTCTGAATGTGTTTGAACAACCAGCAAGGAGGTGTTCAAAACACGGAATAAATGTTATGATGAATGATGTATAACATTAACCGTTACTTACTAATCAATTCGCTACAAACTTGCTCCTCTCCATCTCTCCCCTCACACCTCTCCTGTACCTGTCGCAACCCCTCCTGGTCCTAGCTGCTGTAAATCACCGATGGTGTCGGAGGCTGTGTTCAGTCGTGGCTGTGGTCATCGCGATTCTGCTCCATTGCCTCCTTCGGTCACTCAGGCTTTTGTGCTCATTCTGGCCCCGCTCTCCAGGCAGTCCAAAGCTCCAGTGCTAGAGGTGTAAACTGTCCCCTGTACTTGAAGCTGGGTACCCAGATATATTTATATAAAGTCAAAGGTAATCAGAAAATAAAATGATGAAATGTAGGCTATTTTTAACATCTAAATCAGCTTAATATTATCAAATCTAATCAGTCACCAGGATTTTTTTTTATAGTGAAAGCCGCAAGCTTGCACATCCTCTCTGAGGAAACAGCTGCAGTAGGAACACAGGTGCTGTGGCAGTCGACAGATAACAATAACACAACTCTTAAACCACCAAAACAGAACGGCAAGGAGCTATAACCCAGATGGCTGTGAAGTTTGTATGCCATGACATCAGATTGTTTGAAACTGTGTGTAGAGATGGATTTAGCGAACTGGTATGGGGCTTAATTGACATCGGTGCGCAGCAGCTTAGTGAGTAACAACAGTTGGTATTTGATTAAGCCAAATGGTTAATTATGATTTGATTTCATGTTTCTTCATGTTACACTTCAAAAACTAACATTTTGGTTGTAGCACGAGTCACAGGTCAGGTTGAAGGACTTTTCAGGTCGGGTCCAGATTTGACCAGGAGATAATTAAGTCCAGCCATCATCATCAATATGTAAGAAGATGAAGCTGAAAGGGATTTTGAGGAGATTCCCAGACACCCATTGGCCTCCGCATTTGAGACAGTGAGGAGAGGAGAGTGCAAGCTCAAGTGTTTTCTGAGGAGGAGAAGCCATTAGGTCCTCGAGGTGCAGAGAGGGTGGACAACAACACCTGGTGCACTGAATGCTGACTACAAACAAGTCAATCTGCTGTCAGGAGGCTAACGTGGATGACTTGTTGCATAACCCCAGCCCACACTTACCATGTGCTCTGCTGTCAGAGGGACATCTTGGATGTTTCCATGCTCTCCCTACGGAAGACCCCGGAGTGACCCATCAACAGCAGGTATGCTAACTATAGCTAACAATAGCTATTCGGATTAATGTTTGAAAAATTGGTATGAATGAGATAGTATCAAACTTTTGCTAAGATTCATTTTAGTTGACATTAATATGGCACTTGCTGTCCGGCTGATGAAAGCAGTTCATGAGTTTGGAAGCTCTGCTAGTTAGTTAGCAAGCTAGTGATACTGCCAGATACAGGCGGGGTCACATATTCAGGGAAAATAAAACAATATTAGTATAGTATATATAATATCACTGTTAAAATAAACAGTGATATTTCTAATTTGAAACACATATCTTTGAAGCCAGATTACAAGGTACGACACTGGAAAGCTTTAAGGTGGCATACTATTACAGATTTTGTTTTACAAAAAGTGGCTGCATGTTTATGCAATCTTGTTTATGGGGTGTAGTTATATTTTTACCCTTGTTACGGGACCACAGATGGCTGACAGCATTGCTACTTTTTGTCAGTCTGTTCAGTTGACTGCATACAGGGCCAGAGGACAACTAGGCAGGAGGAACAGGATCCCCATCCCAACTCGTGTGGTGAACTCCATCAGGACTGCTTTCTCATCCCCAGAATACCATGGCTTTAAATATTTCTATGACATTGACATTTAATTTCAGCGTACAGCCTAATGAATTCAAATTAGGCTGTATGAATTAAAAATAAATGTTTAGCTTGACTAAGAATGGAAAAATTATCATGTTCTGTCACACTTTGCAGATTTACATAGTCAACGGTCCAAGTAGTGCTTGAGGAAATTAGTATAATGGTCAGCAGGGGTAGATGTCACAAGATTGCAGGTGGGTATGGGCTATATAAGTAGTGTAAGATCAGCTGTATCTTAATTAACTTTTGCCCAATTTCTTGCAGAAAAGCAGAAACCCAGGCCAGAGACATTAGAATGGTATGCATTTTATGCTTTCTTAATGTATTATTTCCCCTTATCCCTGTCACTCATGTTTTCATTTGAATACCAAAACAAGTATTGTGAATCTCACTATAAACTGTCAGATAAAACCAAAGCTACGTGGCCAATCAGAGAGTTAATATGAATTGCTTCTCCAGTGATGCAAAGGCAGAGGTGTGTGATGCAAATTTTTGATGAGGTGAGGAGGCTACCAAATATGAGACCTGACTTAGTATCCTCTGATAATTAGGATTTCATTCACCACATATTATCTGAATGGAGATCAAATGCAAAATGGACTCAGCAGTCACCCTGGCCAAGCACAAAGGTGTTCAAAATCCGGACAATCGATGGCATCTGAGCAGATTTGCACCTTCCCTGTCCAAGGAAAAATAACAGATAAATAATAACCGAGGACATAAGATGAAATATTATTTTGTGTAAGATTTAGTGGGCTCTATATACAAAATATGGTAGAAATGAAATATAAAATTAATATATTGATATGCATATTGTCATTAGTGTTATAGTTGCCTGAAAATAAGAATTGTTGTTTTTTTGTCACCTGAGAACGAACCCTTTACTCAAATTTAACATTGATGTGAAAAATTAGTAATATGCTTGTGTGGGTAATGTAAGCTGACTATCAGCTAGGTAGTGGCTCTCTAGCCTGTGAAAAGCAAACTGCACCAGACTGGGTGGAAAGTGGGTATCTGTGTTTCCAGGGCAGACATACACTTGGTTCACACTGCCTACCTGAGCAGTGCTTGATGGCTGCAGCACTGAACAGCTGCTTCTGGCACTGTGCATGCTGTGCCTACACCGATGGTGTGTCAGCTGCTGCTGCCAGCCCTATATTTCTATACTGAATTTGCCTTTGATAAATACCATACATTAAAAGCCTTGTTAACATACTAATGGATTCTAAAGCACCAGAGAGCTTTTAATATGACTATGAACAGACCCCTTTTCACTGTCTACTTTTGCTGGGAACTACGTACGGCTCACAGAAAAAATGAGGCAAGAACTCGACTCTCTAGTGAAGCATTGCTGTAGCTGCAGCTGACTCACATGGGCCGTGTGACTGCTCTAACACTTGGTTCACACTGCAAACCTGAGTAGTGTGACGGCTGCGCCTTGCACGCGTTCTGTGTTTACACCGACAACATGTCCGCGGCATGGCTGCTGCGGGGCTGCTTCTGTCTGCTGGTATATTGTCGATATGATGATGAACAGACCCTTTTCACTGTCCACTTCTGCTAAGAACTGCTCGTGGAAAAAATAGGCAAGACCTCGACTCTCCACGCACATGCACTGCTCAGGTAGGCAGTGTGAACAAGCCGATAGAGCCTGACAACAGCCGCTCATGGCTGGTTAGCTCTTACTACCAGTTTGCTGTTCCTGCTACAGTAAGCAGTGGCCAGTCTCTGTTCAGTGTCAAGCCCACTACAGTGACTCTGCTGCATTTTTAAATGCAAAACATTTGTGTTAAATTAAATATTGACTTCACTGTAAGGAAAGAATGACAGTTTCTCAGACAATATTGGCTTTATTTGTTCCTTTAAATACAGTGAGTAACTTTAAAGATTGGCATTATGTAACATCAACAATAGAGTGCAATCTGTAATGCTATGCCTTACCATGAACCTGCATATAAAATGTAAGCAACATGAATGTTGGAGAAAAAATAAATATATCAACCCTGAGGACAGAAAGTCAAGATGACCTTCACTTACTAAAAGTCATATTCAGGAGTCAACAGAAGTCTATGAATGTGTTAAAGAGTGAAGTGCATAGACGGAATCAAGTTGATTTTTCCCACGGTTTAGTCCATTAACCCACATCTGCATTGATCTGTGTCCTTGAATGTGCGATCGCATTCACAAGGAGATGTAAGTGGGAAAAACAATGTAACTCAGAGAAATGAATTCATAATGCGCACAAACCTATTTGAGATATCGCTTTCCATTTCTGTTTATCAGGGTCAGTGGATTACACAGGGATAAAGTGTGTGTCCTTAACGTATCTGTGTATACACACTTTCACATGCATACACACGCATATACACACACAGGAAAGCACCTTTATCAGGGTAGCTGGATTACACAGGGATAAGGCTCAACTCTTGATATTGACCCAGTGACTAAACACACACACACACACACACACACACACACACACACACACACACACACACTTTACATTTGCTCACTCTGTGTACATACACAAACACATATCCACGTATAGCTCTGAGTGTGTATATTCCACAAACCCAGGACAGTTTATTCTTTCAGTATGGACATATGAAAGTTCTGTTCTGTTGTGGTCTTGTCTCATGCATTGTCCCTTGTCTTTTACTGTCCTGGTTCTGGTTTTTTCTGGGCCTAGTCAAGCTTAAAATCACTATGGGATATTTACAGCAGAAATAATCTAAAGGCTTAATACTTCCTGATCACGTTGACTTTTTACTGCCTGTTTGACAACGTAATGCTGCTTTGGTATGAGCTATAGTGCTGTCTTATCGTCACACATCCAATATCAGCTAATAAACACCTTCCCTTTATTTTGTCATTCCAGACAGCTTCTGCAAGTAAAATGGATAATTTCCGCAAAGCAAAATTAACTGCTGTAACATTAAGCCACGTGCGTAGGCATGCAATTGTAGTATGAGTATGCTTTTGTCTGCCTGTGACTGTATTGTGTATAGGTTTGCCTCACATGGGAGTTGCGTCCATATTTGGTCACATACTGAGCTGAACAGGATGTGCATATTCGCATGAAATTGAAGTCGAGGGAGCAGCAGCAATGGGAAACATGATTTTTCCCTAGGTGGCTTCTGCTTGAACCAGCATGCAAAATGCAGATATGGCAAAAAAAAAAATATATTACCTACTGAGGCATGACATTTATATTAGCACGCATTTTGTGTTTTTATGAAAATGTATATGTGGTGAATATACTTTTAAGTTGTTATCTGTCCTTTTCTGTCTTGTTTCCATTATCGCTTGACTGATTTTACTATACGTATGTTTGACATTGAATCAAATGATTTTGTGACAGAAATACACAGACTTACACATATGCATACATGGTCTGCCATCTATTATTGTTTTTCTCCATAAAAGAAACAGACAGCCCTTTGTCTCTTTTTCCACCTTCTTACTACCCCACACACACCACACACATGCTTCACGTCACCTGCAGAGACACACGCATCATCCCTGAGACAGAGACAGACACTCAAACTTTATGCTACTGTAGCGATTGAACACATTTAATGCAGCATTGATTGTCTTGTAAATTAGGTTGAGAAATCATTATTGGAAGTCTAAATATGGCAGCAATATTAATCTGCTTTATATAACACATCTAGTCTCACTGTGGGAAGATCCTCACCTCAGCACTCCGAGCGGGATTGTGGATCGATTGCCTCTCCATCTAAGATATTAAAGAGGGCTAAACAATCATCACTCGGGAGTGTTTTCCCGTCTTAGTCAGTCTCTCCCTGGAACCTGTAAATTTTCATGGACCTCTAATATCTTGGCTGATGCTAATAAGTGTGCAGCTGACAGAAACTTATTAAAGGCTCAGCAAATAGTTGGCTAACGACAGCTCTGGTATCAATTCAGATTCTGTTTTCGTGAGATGGCACCATTGTCACCACTAAATGTTATACTCTATTGCAAGATTTCAGTGTTGCAGACCAGTCTCTCTGATGAATTCCGAGGACAGGTTTGAACAAATCCTGAATTAAATTAAATTAAATTAATTCTTCTAAGAGTGGCCTGAAAACTTTCTCTCTGAAACCAAGATGAAAACAAAAACTGGCACAATATCATGCACATGCTGAGTAAGACAGTTACTTTGGCTATACTCCCTCTCAGTGAGATCTACTTGAAACAGGTAAAAACCTTTGGATGCCATAAACCACTTTGGCTGCATGGATACCTGAGTACAGACCGAGGTTTCATGGGGTTGATTGTACACCATGCATCATGGCAACCACTATTGTGGTAAACGTGAAGAAAGTTAGACACATCTATTTCATTATTTTACTTTTTTTTTACAGCCACCATGTAAAAAAAAAATTTTCAAATCATGATGTTAATGTTACAAGTGAAGTCTCATTTGCCTTTTGAAGAGAGGTTGGTGAACACCAGGGTCAAAGAAGTACTCACATCTTTTACTTAAGTAAAAGTAGCAATAACCACAGTGTAGAAATACTCCTGTTACAAGTAAAAGTCCTGCATTAATTTTTTTACTCTACCGATTATTCCATTGATTAATAGAGTAATTGGATAAGAAATACTTCTGCTGTTTACTAAATGTAACAGTAATGGGATTCTTTTTTTTGTAACTGTAATGGATTACAGTTACCTTTTTTGTATCCTGATTACGTAATCCGCTACTCCCCAAGCCTGTAAAACAGTGCGTAGAATCCATACTAAAAATGTATGTACACAACTTTATTTTTATAAATCACAGTCCACCTGGAAATGTGCGCAGCCTTATATGCAACCCTCTATAGGTCCACATTCAACTATGGTTAATGCAAAACACCTAATGAATATTGGTGCCTATACATATGGGCCAGCCTTCACTCCCCACGTGAATCAGTGAGCCTTGGCTGCCCATGACCCTGTCGCCAGTTCACCACTTTTCCTTCCTTGGACCACTGCAAGTACTGACCACTGCAGTCCGGGAACACCACCACAAGAGCTGCAGTCGTCATCATCACAATTTGGCCCTTGTCAATGTCACTCAAATCCTCACGCTGCCCATTTTTTCAATTGTTCACTTGTTGCCTGATATATCCCACCCACTGACAGTTGCCATGATAACCAGATAATCAGTGTTATTCACTTCAACTATCAGCACTCATAATGTTATGGCTGATGGGTGTATAGTGTTAAAAATATCAAACACACACCTGTTGGCTAACTTAGATTCAAAACCTCTACAATAGTTTCTATTATTAAAATTTAAAAAAAAAGAGTCCAGCCTTAATGGAAGAGATACATGTGTTCTGAGTACTTTTGTGTTTATTTTCCTGTGTCTACCTGCCTCTCCCACACAGTCTTCCTCACACATCTCCCACTCTTTTCCTCGATGACCTGCTGCAAATTTATCCTAACCCTTCTCTCTCAAGGATTATGTTGAAGGCCATCCACTACGTTCGGCCATACAAAAACCAGGCAGAGAAACAGCTTTAATTGGCCCAGAAATAGCCAAGGAGACTAGGCTGGATCTAGAGGGGCAAGGGAAGCATGAAGGGAGGGTTTAAGGTTTTTTCCAGGATTTTAATGTTTAACAGTAATGTTTCCATGCCTGAGGGAGAGAGTGGGCTCTGTCTCTCTCGCTTGCCCTTCTGGTGTATTATTATGAATTATGTGTATTATTAGTATTAGGGATTAGATATGTGCATTACTAATATACTAGTATATTATTAATCAAATACAAACCAAATATGTATGTGTATGAATATGACAACACATCATCTCATTAAATGTATATTTTTAATTGCGCTTCAGCAGGTGATAATCCAGTCATGGCCTTGTTTTGCGGTTTGATTTTTTTCAGTATTATCTAAATAATAAGGAGCAGTTATTATATTGTTAAAAAAAACAGTGGCGTGTCTTTGACCTTGAATGTTCAGAAGAGAGTATCATGTCATTTTCTGTTATTAGGTTTTGATTTGATTTTTTAAATTTCACAATAGATTTAGACTGCATGGTTGATACACAGATTCATATTGCAGGTGCCTGCTTGGTACCATTAAAGCATGCAAAATGAAATTAAAAATGTGGTTGGGCTGTTTGGGCGGGGTTTTTCACTCTCACAAAACAGCACATGCTGCTAATGTTGACTTGAAGTGATGGTTCATTGCAGCAAGTAAATAAAATACCATCTGAATCTAAACCATTGTAAACAGTACACACTAATAAATGTGTTTCACATAGCAGCTGAATCCAAATGGAAAAGATACAGTACTGTCTCTGCAGAGTTGGTATAACGGATTACAAGTAATACATGTTTTTTAATGTCATTCCTGCCACTAGGAGGTAACTTGCATCAAAACAATAATAAGAGGAAATATATAGGTATTATGAAGTAGCGTCAGATCCTTGAGGTTTTCACCAGGAGCCAGATTATCTGCAGAGGTCTTGTCCTCTCCAAAACAAACGGCCCTGGTGATTAAAACCAGTAAAAACACTGAATAAAGCAGTTTCACCTTGAAAATCAGTGTTCTCTAAAGCTGTTAGGCAGACAAATGACTTCCCGTAGGGCCTGCCAGCTGAGCTGCTGCTAACATTTGCTCTTTCTCTGATAACTTAAGAACTTGACGTCCGATGACTAAAATCCTTCATCCTGTTAAGATATATAGTTAACAATGACCAAGATCTAAAAAGTCAATTTATGACAGCTGACACAGGCACAAAGGGGATATGATGCCATTGACAGGCGATCGGTGAAATGCACAGTTACTGGAATAAAATTACAGGTTTCTTTGGATTTTAACATTGTTGGAAACATTTTGCATAATGTTAGTACACCACTCAAGAAAATATATAACATAGGTGTAGTGTTTATTCAGTGTTAGATATTATATGTTTAAGGAACAAGTACTACTCATGTTCCTTTTTTAAACTGTACTTTTACTGTTTTAAAGTGTATATTTGAGCCAGTAATTTGACATTTATACCTTTGTTACAACTAGTCGGTTCTAAATGCGGGGATTGAGTACATGAAGGGATTCATCGTGTCAGAGTGTTTTAGTAAAAATTACTAAAGAAGACTTCATCAACAGTGAAGTCCTACTCAATAAACTGAGAATAATTGTTTCCGCGTGGGAAATGCAGCCTCCATCACATTCAAAACTACCAAATAGATAATAATTACAGAATGCAAATATATCAAATGGCCTCAGTGAAATTTAACGTGGCAGTTTCTTCTGCTTTTATTGTATCATCACACTCACTACGGATGCCACCAGGAAAAAAGTGCTTATTCTTTAGGCACCATGTGATTACAGCATCCTGAGTTACGCTTCAATTCAACATACATCTGAACCACTAATGCCAGTTTGTTTCAGTAAAACTCTGTGGGCTGCAGACTGAATGAAGTTACTGGTTGGTTGACTAATCAACTGGCTGTTTCATTGACGAGCTACCCAGATCTTGGACTGAATGACTGACTGAATAACAGACTGGCTGATTAACTAACTGGCTGATAAAATGATCACACATTATCCTGCTGTCAATTTATCCAATCACGTCTCATCAGCTCATTAATCAACTGATTTGTTATCTGCTCCAAACAAGCTCCAAAACTACGGACATCTAATTAGAGACACAAATTCTACCCGAAGCTTCCTAACAAAGACTGATGAACACCTCCTCTCCTAATGCACGTGTGCATGTATACAGTCTCTCAGTACGTCTGTCTGTGTTTCTCTGTTGTTGGGATCAGGTCAAATCAAAGGGCTATTGTATATTTTAAAAAAAAACATAAGAAATTCCAGAGACTTTTATTTATTGGAATAGTTGTAATAGTTAACTGCATCTGTATCAAATTATATGTAAACAAGGCTGCATAGGCATTTATATACAGAAATACTATACTATTACTTGTATATACTGTTAGACACTTTGAGGGACTAAACAGCATGATTTACAGGTCATATTCTGACTGGTGAAATAGTCGAAATACAATAAAATACGGATGTTCCAAGCTAGAAGACCAGACAAGTTGCGATTGTCCCCTGTACACAAATGGTAATGTAACAGATTTGAATCACAAGAATATGTATGAGATGTTAAAACCTTGTTTATCAGTGACTTGGTGTGTGATTGGAGATCCAAATAAAAATCTAAAATCAAAAGTTTCAAGGTTCAAAACATGTAATTGTTCCCCAGTATTGTTTCCAATGGGAAAATTGGCTTGCACCGAAGCTCATAACACAGTTCATGATTACAATAAAAAAAAAAATAAAGACACACAATGCAGAAATGTTCACAGCAGCTTAAATGAAAAATGAAAGGAGCCAAGAAAAGCTGAGGTTACATGTTTGTGTGTGTGAAGCTAACCTTTTGTGTTTTGCCGAGCTGATTTCCCTCCTAAGTCAGAAACACAAGTACCCTCTGTGTCCCCGAGGTACTTTACTGGGAAGGAGTGCACAGACACACTAACACACACCAACACACACACCAGACAAAATGTCCTGTCCCAGGAGTGTATGTTTCCTGTTGAGTGGGATTACACGAGGCGGTAACATCCCGCCATATGAATTTCTCTCTCTCTCTCTCTCTCTCTCTCTCTCTCTCTCTCTCTCTCTCTCTCTCTCTTTCTCTCTCTCTCTCTCTCTCACACACACACAGACATCATTCACTGATTATTCATAGCAAGCTGGTGCACTCCTGGTCTGAGTCCAAGTCTATATGACTTTATGTTTATCTGTATGTGTGTGTGTGTGTGTGTGTGTGTGTGTGTGACATAAATTAATAAATAAACAGGTAAGCCCTTATTCCCCTAATCTCACCACTCTACCCCTTTATTTGTCTTTTGTTCTCTCGCCCTCTGTCTCTTTAAACCATTCACACACACACACACACACACACACACACACACACACACACACACACACATGAATGCACACAGAGAGTGAATTCCCTCATGGGTGTTTTTATCACATAAAAAACAATACAAAAAAACAGCAAACCATGAACTTTGTTCTGCTCTACTTTTCTTTCTTTCTCTCTCTGTCTCTTTCAATACCTCTCCCTTTCATAGACAAACGCACACTAGTAAATTCATATCATGTGGCTGATCCTGCATGTATGTACCGACAGCAGACTGAAAAAAACGCAAACTAAGAGGCAGAGGAGACAGGATGAGTGTGAAAGTGCAGTGTTCATGTTCTATATGATTTATATCTCTGATTGTGTGTTGGTGTGTTTGTGTCTTTCCGTGTGTGGCATGAGACAGTCCAGTTGGCTTCAGGTGGCAGCTTGCCTGCCACAGCTGTGGTGGTTTAACGGCTCTTACTGAAGGATTACCGGCTCAGTCTGAGCCAGGCTAGCGGCCTTGTCAGTGGCGAACGTGACGCGACGTTAGGCAGATGAGAGAACGGTCTGTTTTACTCCAGTAAGAATTCACTAAAAAACTAAAACAAATAATTAAGAGGAATAAGTTCCTCTATGTCTGACAGTAGTGTTTAACCAACTCTTTTGAAAAAGCAATTATGAAACAGAAATTGTGCCCTTATAAAATATGTTGCTTTATTGATATACGTAGCAACACATAACATGAAAACCATGACTTCATACTAAGATATCTCCAATGCAGCTACTCTGGAAAGCATGAACTTTCACACATCAGTGTTTTCTTTCTGTGTTGATATTTTAAGAATATTTCTGTTTCAGTTTTTGTTATTTTGGCATTAATTTATGATAACCAAAAGAGCTGAACTCTGCAAATGTGTAAATTGGAAACACACAAGCTAATGAAGAGGCCATCATCACCACTTTTGACCAAGAATACATTGCATTTAGATATGTATTTCATTTCAGCTATTGGCTGACAGATAACATTACCTTTTTCTAATAACTAGCGGGTTCATCATGCATGCATCATCAGCATGACTTGCAGCGTAACCATGTTTACAAATGTTTTCTGTATTTTTTATGTGTTTCTGTGTGCCATGTATGTGTTGTTAGTTACATATGTGTGGTCAACTTTTACCCACAGAGCTTGCCATAGTGCTTATTTTCTTGTAAAGTGAAGGTTTATGACAGACAGTTCCGGTATGCTTATGTTTGGTTACCTCACTTGATTCAACCTGGTTGATGAAACACATCAGACCGATAATAATATAAGCGTGGGGGTGTTTTTTTCCCCCGTAAGGTCATGCATCTATCAGTACTGCACATATGGAATCAGTTATGTCATTCCTTATTGTATAATCCATCATAATCCATCATACATATTCATTTCTGTGTTTATGTGAATTGGGCTCTTTTATACAGGTGACTGAAAAGAGCAGAAGTCCTCATGTCACCATTGTGTTGACGATGACCAAATGCGTTTAGTCTAGATCCCCTACTTCAGATCTCTCTCAGTAAGAGCAAGAAAAACAGTAAAAGAGGAATATATTTACCGTGACCCTGTTGTGTCACCAAGGACAGGATGGCAGATGGTAGTGAACGCTGGGACAGACACTATACATTAAACACACACATGCACAAACAGTTTTATTTAAAACCTGGTGAAAGAGGTTCTTATTTTCCAGGCAGTCCACAAATGATATTTGTATTCCACTGTGAACAAAACTTGCTTCATTGCTTTGGAAATAAACTATATCCATTTTGTTTTGACTTAATAAGAATAAGAATAAGAATTAGAATAAAAATGATAATAACATAATTTTAAAATAAAGGTGATCCCATCCTGCACTCATAGTTTCTCTGCCTCAGTCACCTAAATCTGTCTGTCCTCTTTAACTTCTATTTCTGTTTTTTTTTTTTTACTGTTGATGACTTTAGACGTGACTGAGCAAACTCAAAAAAGACTTAAAACTTGAATTTGACTACAAGGATTTGTGACAGGTGGTGTTGAAACAATGTGTTGTGTTTCTCGCTCCGAGACCTGGGAAGGAGACTCAATGATCAACTATTTCTACTTCTCCAGAATGACTGACCCCACCTTTAATTGTTTCTCTTCCAGTAAAACCAAAGTCAGTTCGAATCAGTCTGACAGAACCATTTTGACAAAAGGTGAAATCAATATCTATCAGTGCAACAATTAAAGAACAACTGCTCAAAAATGAATTTATGTTTTAACTAACTTTATTTAACTAACTGACTATCAATTACCTTAATTTCAATTATCTAATTTCCCAGTAAAAAAAAGAAGCAAACAAAAAATAAAAACAAAAACTAACAGAACATCTGGTGCCTGGCACCTTGTTTTCTATGGATGCCTGACGAGGTGTGACCAGGCGCCACGGTAACGACAGACACCAACACCTCGTTAGGCTCTCGTTAAGATCGTTAACGCCCCGCTCGTTATGTTTTCTACTAATGAGGCTGCTTGGAGGTGACTGAGCTGTGGAGGGATGTGGGAATGTGTTGTGTGGCTTGCAAATGCAACAAGCTTACCCATGGCCTTGGAAGAATGGGGGAAGAATGAGAAAGAGGGAGTCGGTGAGGGAGAGAAAAAGTAAGACCAAGGTATAAGTACAGGGAAGAGAAAGAAGAAAAAGTGAGGAGGAAGTAAATGGTATATTTTTGGTCCTTTAAAACTTTGAGCAGCACTATCGAGGTTTATTTTTTTGAGGTAGCTTTAATTCTAAAATCCATTACAAAAATGAACCAGTTAGCTACAACTTAACCTATAACTACTTCTCATGAGTATATGGAGTTGGTGACCACCTCAGCATAGCTCCGCCCAGCTTTGACCTGAGCAGAGGTTTAATTAGTCATAACTGAAAACACCTGTATGTGTGTGAACCAGGGATGGACAGCTTATTGACAGCTTCAAAACAACCGGGAAGGAACCAGTTTTTCAGTGAGAGGAGACAGTTCCCAAGATTAAAAATCTAATTTTCTTCTGACAGTAAGAGCTGTCAATCATTTTCACAGCCTCTACAGACAGCTATGGTTCTTCTTCTTCATCCTATGGCTAACAATCTGTGCATCCATGTTATCTGACTTAAGCTGCGAAGGGGTAAGTGTGATCATTTTTCTGCCCTATGATGTTATAGTTAATAAAATATATTATATATAAATATATAATTCTGAGCTCTAGAGCTGTGTGGCATGGTTCAAGCATATCGGCCCTGAGGTTGCTTTATGTGCATCTGCCCTGTAGTGTTGAAGTACAGAGTGGGTCACAGTGTTCACAGCTCCGTGGGTGCTCGTAGTAGGGAGTCCTTGCTTACATGTGAACACCGATGCACACAACTAAGCTTTAATCACATCCTTTACACTCAAACGTGATCCAAAAGCATTGTATCATTAATGCTACATGTACACAAGTTATAATTTCCATGATTCTTGGTCTGGTGATTGTGTAGAGCAGCTACTAACACTTTGTTACTGATTCATCTAAAGCAAATCCTCTAAAATTACAGTGTGTAACTTCATTAGGATCTATTGGCAGAAACGGAATATAATATTCATAGGTATGTTTTCATTAGTATATAAATACCTGAAAATAAGAATAGTAGCCCAGAATGGCTGGCTTTAGAAGGGGCCAAGTTTCTCCTCCATACCTGGAAGGCCAGTGGTATTCAGTTGGTTGCAGTCTGCACCTTCACAGCTAGATGCCACTAGATCCTACACACTGGCACTTTAAGAGAAAGGGAGGGAATAGCTATCATTTTGCTCAATTGATTATTACAAATGCTGCTTATTAACTTGCTGATGACTGACTAAATGAGTAATTGACTAATAGCCTCAGCACTGGAATGTTTTCTGGGACTATGTCAGCCATGGTATTTAAGAAAGTCTCACAATGTGTGTTCAGTTTGTAGTATGTATAGTATGCTGTGTATGTGATGTTTTGTTGTGGACTTTTGTTGTGCAGTCTTTACAGAGTGGCAATTTATGTCTCATTCTTATTAGACAGCTAACATTCAGACTTCTTTTAGTGTATATAACCTGTGCTGAAATATATTGGTTAAATAAAAGCTGATGCAAGTCAGCTATTGCCAAATTGTATTTTGGTATGTATGCAGATGAATAGTAGACTCTGCATTAACAGGAGTTAAGAGTAGGTATATATAAATAAACAAGAGTGATTTAATGGCATTCAGAAGCTAATTTTTAAAGGGATGGAAATTGAGTTTTGCAGGAGAAAATACACAGGAGAAGGTCTGAGTGATCTGGTTGTCCTCTAGCATTTGTGCCAAGCATGGCTATTCATTTGCATGTGTGCATTTTGATAAGCATGTGCATACATGGAGAGTTGCCTCTTTGCAGGTCCCTCTTTGTGCCCTGTTGCGTGTATAATTGTGTGTTTCTGTGTCAGTTTGCTCATTCCTCTTTGTGGCACTGGCAAACAGTTTTCATTGGTGTGTCTGTATGACTCTCTTTTTTGTGTGTGTGCTTATGTGTGGGTGAAGCTGAACAAATAAAGCTAGTTTCCTCTTTGATTGTGTTCACAGTGTCAAGCACTCAGTCTGTAATTAGCACACAGACAGCCATCTGTCCAAACAACCAGCTCAAAACAACTCCTGTCCTGCTCACTTCCACTGCTATCACAGCATCCATCCATTGCTAACTCTCTCTTATTTGCTCGCTCTTCTCTCCATCTGCCTTTCTGCCTCTGTCTCTATCTATATACCATCTCTCCATCTCACTCTTACTCTCCTTGTCCCTCTACCTTTTTTATTGTTTACTCACTTTAGAACTCCATCTGTCTGTCTTCTTCTCTTTTCTTATTTTTGATCTTTCTGTTTGGACCCAAAAAGTTCCAAAACAGCTTCATCCAAACCATTGAACCAAAACTTGCTGCAAAAAAATAGCTTGACCCCTTTCCTATCCTACCTATGTGACAGTTAAGTGTGCTCCACAAACTCTGACCAACTGGCCAAACCAAGACCAAACATAGTAGCATATAACACAGGCTTGTTGTCACAGAATCTGTAGTAATCTATTGTATCCTAAATAGATAGGAAATCAACAAAGGCATAGAGCATGCATTTTGAGTAAGAGGAACTGTCAACCTCCGCTTTTATTTCATCAACAAGAACAACTCACATCTACTCTGTGGGGGGTGTTTAAAAGCATGTGGGGAAATGTCACCAGCACAGTGAGACTTCTGCTGTTACTGTTGAAGGTAATCACCACAACCTCATCATCCCGTAGACTGTTTTTGCCATCCTGGACACTGCTGTGCTTAATTTCCATCAAGACCAAGGTGTTAGCCCTTACACCAACATGCCACACAGTTAAACAACAAAATATGTCATTTGTCCATGCCTTTTAGAATGGCACATTTTCTGATATGTCATCATTTGTTTTTCTGCAAAAACTACAAGTTACAAATCACTGTAGAAAAATGCATTTGTTTAATAATGTAACATCTCTTTTGCTAAGGTTTAAATAGGTTTAGGAAAACATTGTGGTTTAGGGTCAAATGTATTTATTGTTTAGACTAAGGGACCTTTGTTATCATGGTTATGATAAAAAAAAAACAACACTTGATTAAGGTTATGAAACTATCATGATAAGTCAGATGTTTAGTTAACCCATCCATCCAACCTAAACGCCTCCTTTCGCAAACTTTATCGCTGTATAACAACATCACTGTCCTGCTTTTCTCCTGTTACTACAGATGCTAGACAGCTTTATCGCTTAAATGTAAGCATATGCTGTTTTGGGAATGACAGTATCGACATGTGCATTCTTCTTGGGTGGATGGTCTCTTTGGACTCTGGACTTCAGGCTTTGTTTATCTTCTCTCTGGCATTTATCTAATGCAGTGCTATTTATGGTCTGTGCCAAGCCTTACCATGAAGTAGCTCGCTATTCCTAGAAATTAAATTCATATTGGATGATTCTGCACTGCATAATTACGCCCAACGTCAATGGTCAGACAGCATACCCTATTAAATAGTGAAGTGGAAAGTAAGTGTGTGTGGACTGTGTGCTGAATGTGAGACTTTTAAATGAAGACATAATCTTGATCATTCCCAAACCTTAACCAACTGTTCAATTTATGTCATAGCACAGGTACTGTAGAATTGATTTATTGATACGTCAAGGGGAATTAACACTAGTTCTGCCAATGGTTGCTGACTGCTCGACTCCTCTCCTCCCAAACACTTCATTCAAACTCTGTGGAGGGGGCATGGTGTCTTCTGGTCCGTTGCCAAACCATGCAAAGATGCCTCACAGCTCTGTGTGTTGTTAATTTAGGTCATCTCATCTCTCTCTTTTTCCATTGGAGTGGATGTTAAAACAATAGTCACTGAACTGAAAAAGAGATTTTGCAAATGTGTTAAGGCTGAGATGCTACCCCCTTTTTTTTCTTTTTTTTATTCATGTATCATTGTCCAATTGTATCATTGCTGTTTTAAATTTGTCCTACGGCACCTATTTTCAGTGATTGGTGGTTTTCTTATTTGTGTTTATCCAATATACATTTATTTTCCCAGTTAAAGGTTTTTTTTTTTTTTTTTGGTTAATTCTTACTCATTTGAGTGAAGTGTCCTTGTTCCTTTTTCTTATGTGTGCCTAGGAAGTCCCTCGAGACTGTTTTTGTGATAAGAGCTAATACCAAACTGTGACTCAACTTGAAATTATGTAGAAGTTGAAGATTAGCGTAAATTGCAGCACTTCATCTCAGTGTAACCCAGAGAATAGTATTTGGTTTTGGAATTACCCTTTTAAAAAGAACTTAAAGGGAATTTAACTCAAACTAGTAATTAATTGTTTAAATAATTGGAGCTGGAACTTCATACAAGTAGAAAGTAATTTCCGTGCAATCTTCCTCACCATCATTCTTTAATGACTTCAAATTAAGCCTTTCTAAGTTTGCTCAACAAGTCTTTTTCATATTTCCCAATGTTTTCAGTTATATCCTACATTATCATTCTGTGATTGCTGCAGAAATGTATTACATCCATTGTTGGTGTAGCAGCGAGTCAATGTACATCACTGTAGAGGAAAGCAACTTAAATGTGTAAAATGTGACATGAATGACTGCAAACGGAAAGTAAATGTACATTGTGTTGCTGCAGCTACTAATTGCAGCCTTTGGTTCCCGTCTCTCTCTCTCACTCACACACTCACACACACACACACACACACACACACACACACACACACCCACACACACCCACAGGGGAAATGATCCAATATGACAATATCCTTAATTCAGAGTGTTGGGGCCAAATTGTCTTAGCCAAGTGTGTGTATGCTAGTGTGTGTTTTTGTGCTCCTGTGGGGGACAATCACAGTGAAATGAGTGTAATTAAGTTGCCAGTTGCGGCGGGCTTCTGTTGAGAATTAATATTTACTGGCCGTGTGTGTGTGTGTGTGTGTGTGTGTGTGTGTGTGTGTGTGTGTGTGTGTGTAAAAAAAAAAAAAAAAAAAAATTATATTAGCATCTTCCTGATGAGTCACCTCCCATCCTCTCTCAGGTGGCAAACAGCGAGTCCCCTGGGTAATCTGCCCAGTAAATTGGATGTTTGTTTGAATTGGTATCCAGCTCAGGACAGTGTGTATGTGTGCGTGTGTGTGTGTGTGTGTGTGTGTGTGTCTGTGTGTGCACGCGTTTGGATAAGTGAAAGCTATCTAGCTGAATGTGTACATCTGTGATATGTTGAAATGTGTGATATGTCTCTCTCAGACTAATTGTCTCTGTTTGTCCCTCAGTCCTTTTTCAAATGTAATTCGATTTGTTGGTAGGTTGTTTTCTTTCTTTTTTTTTTTTACTGTCCGCGTTTATGAACAAAAGACTGCCTATTCACAGGAAGCTATTATTATTACAATTATTTTTACCCTTTATTTGTCTTTCATCATACAGAGCAGTGTCAAGATGCATGTGTTTTTGCTGTTATTTATATAAATAATTCTTCAGTATTCTTGCACAGCCAGACTTCACTATAAAATTTTGTCTAGAAACAACCATGTGAGAATCAATTTGAGCTCGTTCAGACACATAGTGATCAACCAGAAAACCTTCTGGAGATCCGATAACTCACCTCCAAACTCCCAAAGCTCCTTAACAAGGGTGAAAAGCTGACGTTGTACAATGAAGCATATTTCTGTGAATGCGTGGCTTATTTCTGCCATGTTTTCCAAGTTGGAAAATCATCAGCAAACACCTATGACGTCTTTGTCCAGTCACGTGTAGGAAGAGTTCATGTTGTCGGTGAAGGAGAGAACTGTCAAATATCTATTGTGCTACCCATTTGAAATGACATGTCCAAAGCTGATTCATCCATTCTGTTGACAGATGCCAACTTGTGAAGCAAAAAGTGACTGCAGCTCTCATGGTGCTGTGGTGCTTTGACTGCTTCGAAGGCAATTTCAAATTTTAAGGACACATTTGCAATAACAGGCAAAGTAGGAGCAAATATTTAATATTTATTGAAGTCCTATTTGTTGCAGAATTTAAGTGGTGATGGTGATTGGAGTTTTGGTATATTTGCAAATGAGGAAGGCAACATTAAAATGGCTGATTCTGAAGTGGGCAGTGGTGTTAGGGTTTTTTTCCGATAATAAACAAAGATTCAAGGACACACACTGGGAATATCCCTTTTATATCCTTTCCACTGTCAGTGTCAGTATGTTTGTGGTCTGTGCGTACAGATATTACATGTTGTGTGTGTGTTTGGACAGATGGGATGAAGAATGCTTGAGTAATCATTAAAAACCTTATCTACGATCTGCACTGAATCTCTTGTCCAACAATGGCACTTTCTTGGGGCACAAATGTACTCAGTTGGTACGACATAGAGAGTACTATAAAGACAGGCAGCCGCAGATTGAAATCAAATGCCCACAAGGATCATGGTGAATATCAACATTTGCTGACAGCAGGACCCATGAGTTTAAGCAAAGAAATATCTGTAAAAGGATATCACGAGTCTGGGGGGATTGTTTATTGAAGTGGTGAAAAGCTTCTCATAGTGGTGCACTGCTTTCCCTCTCCATGGTGCCGTCAAAATCTAGTGTCAAAATCTGACAACAAAACTGCAGAAAGAAAGCACGGTGCATGTGAACTGTGCTGGCATTCATGCCAGAGGGGCGGCCTGGTGGTTTGAGACCTCCATGTAAAAGGTCAAGGCTTTGGTGTCCAGTCAAGTAGTGTGAAGGGTCGTCTTAGAACAAATCCTCATTAGATATTTTAAATGCCAAACACACCCATGTTCAAACCCCCACATGTTTTTAGTTATTTTTGACCCATTAGACTCTTTCTCAGCTGTGTGGGAGTGTATAAGCTACACTTGACATCTCCCTTCCTCTTATGTTATTTTTTTAACTCATTTATTAAGAAGGTGTGGTGAGAGGTAAGAAGGTGAAGTCCTCTTGCGGCTGTTCTGACTTTAGTTCTCGTCTATTTTCAACCTGACCAGAGGTCTGATCTAACTTGACCTTATTGAACTGTGTACAGTTTTAAGTGGGCTGACGCACTTAAAACACATTGTTAATTTTGGTACAGATTGTTAATGACACTTTGAGTCTGTTCAATTGCAAAAGTGAGAAATGACAAGGTCTATGTCAGGCTAAAACATGCACAAACAATGGGTAATCAGTATTTTTTCTATATAAGTCTGAGTTTTACTCACAAACATGAAATAAGGTGTTTTGGTGAACATGTTAAATTAGCAATTTGTGTCGAGTCAGTCAAGTTAAAATACTTACAAATACTCCTCTGGATGATTGGTTGCCCCGTCACTCTGAGAGGCCAGTGGTCATCTCTTTCAAAGTTCTTCTCTGCTCTGGCCCCACAGTGGTGGTATGAACTCCCTGCTGATGTCAGTACAGCATATATTCACTGCCCATATTCTGCCAGAGGCTGAAAAACCCACCTTTGTCTGTAGCCCTTGACACACTTAGTTGTTTGTACGGAAGGGGGTTCAGTTTTTTTGCTACCTTTTTACTATCTTTTGCTCCTACGCAGTTCTAATGCCCTGACTGACTTGCTTTGGAAAAAAGTGTCTAAAACTATCAAGCAAAACACATAGGTCATTCACTCAACTGTTTACAAAGATTATGAAGTAAACATGTCATTTTGGCCATCAGCAAACAGAGTCTATTGTTTGTATTTTTGCTTTTTGGTAGTGAGAGCTAGTTGTTTTTACATTTCGACGATGTACGATTGTACCTTTTTAAGAAAATTCAGACAAAAGTTATAATAGGTGGACTACAGCTTTTAATGCATATGTATCTGCATACAAATACTGAACAACCTGGGAGAAAAAAGTATTTTTTATAATTCACATTATTTGTTTGTGCCTTCAGATTTGGCAACACCCCTGCATGTGTGTGTGTGTGTGTGTGTGTGTGTGTGTGTGTGTGTGTGTGTGTGTGTGTGTGTGTGTGTGTGTGTGAGTGAATGATTGTTTTGGCGACTTTTGTGCACTGCTGAATAGTTTCCAGACCTTGGTTCACAGACCTTGGTCAGGGAAGAGATAACTTGGACCCAGTTTTGGCCACTTATGTACAGAAAATAAATCCATCTCTCACTCTGGCTCCATTCTTCCGTCTCCCTCCTCCTCCCGCCACTTTCTCTCTGTCCCACCGCTCGATCTTTCTCCTCCCTTCTCAGCCTCGCTTCCATCGTTTCTTGATCTTCCACACCCTCTCGTACTTTCCTCCCCTGTCCTCCTCCTTTTCTCCCTCCCTCTCCTGCACTCTCTCTCTCACAGTAATTGATAGTGCCCAGTGCTGTTATTTCATCCAAAGGGCCCTGTAAACAAAATCGTCTCTGACAGAACCAATATGGAAATCTCAGGCAGTGCGGCTACGAGTTATGACTTGCATTATGGTATGTGTGCTTCTGCGCATGCATGTCCATGAGTGTGTGTGTGTTTGCCATTGAGACTGAGAGGTGGTTCTCTGCGTAATAAAGTCTAGTGCAGCTAGTCATTAAGCGGAGTGCGAGTGTGCGTGAGTGGGTGAGTTTGTGTGTGTGATGGGGAGGGGTCAAGGCCAAATTGACATCAAATGGTCTAAATTAGCCCCACTTGTCTCCATTGATTTACGGTGGGCAAGTAAATTGCATCTGTACAGGGAGAGGAGAAGTGAGGAGGGGCTCGAGGTTTCTCTGTAATTGATCGCAGGTTGCTGTTGGTGTGTGTTCACGGTGACAAAGGCTGTACAGGAGAGACAAGAGAACCACAATGTCATCATGACTGCGACACTTAAATCTAACCTTTTGCTCAAATTATGGCTGGGTACATGTGCTTGGAGAGAGGGGGAGTCACAGGAACTTTGAAGCCGTTCATGTTATTGTTAGTCTTTTAAAGTTGATTCCAATCCAAATAAGAAGATCTGCAGGACAATATTAAGAAGATCCTTTCATATATTTGGATTAGGGGTATTAAACAAATATTGAAAAATATCGTATTGCAATATTTTGTTTTGTGATATTGTATCGATTTAAAAAAAACACTGTATCGATTTTTGTATTTAAACCCCAAATCACTAGATAGCAGTGTTGTAAACGTGAACTGAGGGCTATAATGTTGGCTGTTACAGAGACTGTGATAAACACAAATGCAATCAAAAGTAGGCTTTGTTTGATTCAGATTTCACATATTCAACTGTCTATTTTTTTAAAATCGCATTTTATTCCGTCCTGCTTACAGTATCGCAATATATCACAATATATTGAATTGTAACCCCTGTATTGTATCGCAAGATTCTTACCAGTACAGAGCCCTAATTTTGATTCAGTGCACAAGACAGTTCAGATACATATAAACCGCAATTCTGAACCATTTTACTGCATTTTCATGTACTTCTATATAAATTACTATAAGTGCAGACATGAAGAGGTAGTGAAAGCCAGAAGGCTAGAAGTAAACTGAGGCATTCTCCTCTTATTGGGCCAAATGGAGAGCTGAAATGAATAAGAAATGATCTTTTCTCCCTCCACAATGCTGAGGTGCGCTAATTGTTTTAATGCACTGCAATTTGCTCAGTAGTTATCTAGTAGACTATTGCACTGCATGTTCATGTTTCTCACGTTATGACTGTAAAGCAGGGCATTTCTGACAAACACATACTTTATCTCCTTCTTCTGGTTATAAAAATGATTCAACGGCCATCTAAACTTGCGCAAAAGCCCTCCATTCTCCATTTACGAAGACACAATGCACAGATATACATGCACAGATATACATTTTGTCAATATAATGCTCTGCAGTCATCTTTGAGTTATTGGTCTACATATTATGAACTGTAGTGAATTGTGTAAAATTACTTCATCTGGACCTCCTTCTCCTGACAGTGACACTAAACATGGTATATGTACTGTATGTGTGCTCAGTATGTGCATGTGTTTATGGATGGTGCATGACAATTTGTACTTGCATGTATGTGCAAAGTGTGTGTAGTGGCGTTATCCCTCCAGCTGTGTGTATTCATCTGTGATATCTCCAGAAGGGGTCAATTTCTTTCTGTGTGTTTCAGTTTGTAAAGTGTACTGATGTGTGTGTGTGTGTGTGTGTGTGTGTGTGTGTGTGTGTGTGTGTGTGTGTGTGTGTGTGTGTGTGTGTGTGTGTGTAAATGTACTCTTGTGTATTTGTGTGAATGCAGCTCTGTGTCTGTCCCCAATTTCAAACTGAACAAGGGCAGTGCGTAATGCAACACAGTGTTATTGATTCCTTTACACACACACACACACACAAACATTTTTTCTCTGATTTTGCACGCCTGACGTTGGACTTGCTGTGTGTTAGTACGGCAGCAGAAAGTTGGAGTGAGACAGAAAGGCGTCCTCTGACACTGACTGACTCAATGCACTATGACAAGACATGTAATAGCAATGTAAATGAACACACACACACACACACACACGCACAAACATGAATACACATATACTTAAAGATGTGGTTACATAGAAGCACAAGCTGTCTCCCCAGACCCCTCACACAGACACCGTTTCTTACTCACTGGTTGGGCATACGCTATCATATATGATCAGCACACATACACACATGAGCTTACAAACACACACACACACACACACACACACACACACACACACACACACACACACACACGGCTGCACATTGTAAGCCTGAGCAGTTCTCTTCACCAACCTTAATTGGATTCTAATGTATTCAGTTTGCTCCACTGAGCAAAGAGATGGCTATGGTCTTCCGACTGGAGAGAGAGAGAGAGAGAGAGAGAGAGAGAGAGAGAGAGAGAGAGAGAGAGAGAGAGAGAGAGAGAGAGAGAGAGAGAGAGAGAGAGAGAGAGAGAGAGAGAGAGAGAGAATTAGAAGTAAATAGGGAGGTTTGTCAGTGGCGGTCATCTTCCGCCTGCCTCTGAGTGAAGTGTGTCGTCTGAACAAGTTGTCGATGGAATTTTCTACAAGAGCCATTTGACCTGAATGAGCACTATCTGTACCGCTCTCCTCTCTTTCATCCTCATATTCAAGTGCCGAGAGAGACACTATGAGAGTCATATCTACTGCAGCAAACAATCCACTTTTTCTCATGCACTTGAACACAAACACACTTTTTACCCAAGATCAGTATCTAAGGACCATAATATGAATGTCTTCTCTCAGTCTCACCACGTCTCCTTGCCTCCAGTGCTTATAAGTGAATGTACTGCATGTACGTATGCCGGAGCGGTATATTAATGTACTGCTAACTACGGTGGCCGACAAGGGCAAACGTGCCGCAAACGGCAAAACGCTGCAAACACAGGAATGATGCAAAACCAAAAAAAAAAAAAACACATAAAACAAACAGAAAAACACAGCAACAGAAAAATGCTGAAATCACAGAAAAGAACCAGAAGCAAAAACTTACAAACCCACAAAACAACTGCAAGAGAGAAATGCTGCAAATTCACTCCACAAGACAGTATTAAGTACATATGAGCACTATGTATATTAAATATGTTATAAATGTCCTGCAGGAAAGATTAATGATGAGAATAGTGAGCGTAATAATAAAAGAGAAATTTAGGGCAATAAAAGAGGGAGAGAAAGACATTCTTTTCAAAGACGCGTCAGAACAGAACAGGGAAGGAACAGAAACAGAAAATAGTGAAGGTATGCCCACACACGGTGACCAATGCAGACTCATTGTCATCTTCATGTCTTTCTTGTCTGGTCCCACAGGACTGGTCCATCCCTCAGGTGGGGTCCCCCTAGTGGCCTGGCACACTTTCGTTTTGTGGAGTGAATTTGCAGCATTTCTCTCTTGCAGTTGTTTTGTGGGTTTTGTGTGTTTTTGGTATTTGCATCATTTTTCTTTGGCATTTGTTTTGTGGGTTTGTTAGTTTTTACTTTTTTTAGCAAACGGCAAAACGCTAAACTACCTATGACCTTCACCCAGAGATCATCATAAAGCATCACATTTACTTTTAAGTGGAATTATAATTTTAGCTAATGGAGCGAAGCCTGCAAGCTAGTTCAGGCAGTCAACTCGAGCTGATATACACACATGACATGCCTTATTCCATAATCACTAACCAAGCGCACCCTTCCAATCTGGCGGTCTATTTAAACTGCACAATTTCCCTGCATCCGTATTGCTGCTGCTGCTCTGTAAGCTATTGCTGCCTGCTGTGCTGTAAGCCCCACCACCACCCCAGCATCCACCTGTAGGCTCCAGCTAGGGGTTTAGGTATTTGCGCATCACTCCCCAATATCTCTATATAAACATATCTGCGTGAGTGATGAGGTCGGAGCCGAGACGCCAAAATCTACATATGCTATACCGCTTTAATAACCATATCAAACGTGAGTTGGCTGACTGAACATTCATTATGTTTACTTGGACTCCTCATAAACACATCGTAAAGACTTATATCAGAACAACAAGGCACATAAATGATTTAGTAAACATTCAATTTATGACCGTACCATTCATCACTCCCCTGCATACATTACGTTATTTAATTAATACACTGCTATCAGCTGCCAACGTAATTAAATGCCCAAACTTACCCTTACATGTATTTATATTGCATACGAACAATGCAAATCAAATGGCTTACAGTAGTAGTGTTATTGTAAAGCTGTAGCCACTACACTGAAAAACACAACTCTATTCAGTGGTTTTAGGCTGACTATATGCTGAGTTTGCAGCCACTTGTAAATAATTATGTTATTGTGTAGTAGTTTCCAGTTTAATGCATTCATATCTCACAGTTAAATGTAAACAAAATCCACAAGATAGTGAGGTCTGTAAGAAATGTCCGCAAACCAATTAGGATATAATACACTACTGTATTTGTTAATATGATAACAACCCTAGATACTGGACTTTTGAAAACTGATATTGAAAAATGTTACGCATTCATGAACCAACTTTCAATATTTCATTTTAATATTTACGTTTTCGATACACATTTTTGATGAGGAGCCCTAATATTTGGTTTAAGAATTGTGACCAAGAGAGTTTATTTGCAAAAAAAAAAAAAGCCATTCTTAACATGAATTCAACACTATTTAATATTCATGATCAAATCAAGAAAAAAAATGAAATAAAAATAACTGAAGTGCTTGAAAGATATTGAAACCACCCCACATCAGTTTGCTATTCCCTGGAGTCTTTTAGAAAAATAAATCAACATGGAAATGTCTGTTTTTGCAAATGAACCCTTCTGGGACATTTTACAGTTGACAGAAAGTAAACATGTCAGTGCTGTCCGGTGGACAAACTATGTAATGGTTACAAAAAACATATTTCTGCCATTTATTGTACTACACTTTTTGTAGACTAATGCATCTATCAGCCCAACTGATTTATCTGTCAGGTTCTAAAGTAAACGTGTATGTAGATTAGTAGGTTTTTTTTTTAAGTTTCAGTTTTCATAAAAATGTGTATGTGCTTAACTTGATGTAGGGAAAAACTGCTGAATTGTTCATCTCCATCGGTAAGCATTTTCAGCACTATGGAACTTTCCTCTTCGCAGCACATAGTGGTCTGCAATGTCAGGTATCTTAAAGATCCAGTGTAATGCTTTTCAGCTGAAAAAAGCTATATATGTAATTCTGACTTATTCCTATTCCTCCAATTTTTAGTTTGTTGAAAGGGCACGGTTGTGTCCACATGCCAACGGACTACCTGGTATTAGTGCCAGCACCTTGTGTAAATCCCTTTGTCCTGTAGGAGAGGGCACCATTTCTTTCTGGACAATCAGATGGACAGTGAAATAATGTTTTTTCTTCTTTGAAAAATACAAGAAGCTCAAAAGTTGAGTGCTAAATTTAGAGCCAATTAGGCTTTGACTTCTGTTTGCATCACATATGCATCTCTGTTATTGACATTAATATATTTTGGTTTTTTCTCTCCGAGAATTTAAGGTTAAATGTATTCAGTAATTACCAGACGAAAGATTATAGAGACAGCTTGTACATGAACTTGCTCAACAGACCGCTCCTTAAAGAGATTCTGTAGCCTTTCAACATCATCGTTTATCAAGAAAGTGCATTAATTCCACTGCATACCAACGTTTTTGTCTTATGTAAACAAAATATTGAATGCTGAAACCACAACAGCCATCAGCAATCTTAAGGGTGTGATTATTTCTGTTTATAAAAAAGCCTATAAATCAGCCAAAAGTTCCATGAAGGCTGTTGACCAGAGAGATCATTCAAATCTGAGATAACATTTTATATCTAAAATTGTTTTAGTTGAACAGTTAGAGGGCGGAAACTCCATGTGGCCATGCCCTTTTGTTAAACAATACCGTGAAATTGAAAATGTGATACACTTTGCGGGCCTGTGTCTGGTAGGTCACTACATGATACGAATAAGATTAAGTTTGACCGGGCCTGGCAGAACTTCTACCAAGGGACCCTCGGCAGAACATGTGGTATGTGTTTTTTTTTTTTTTTTTTTACCATTCTTGGAGAAAGCAGACGATTTTGCTAAACTTGGGTGGTGTTTGGAAAAGGTTCATGAGCCACTGATCAGGAGAAATGGTTCTCAATCTTTCTGTCTCAGGGCTCCCACAAAGTAATACTCAGCGCACCTGGATATCCTTGACCCCCTTTTGTTGACAAAACTAAATATTTTGGCCATTAGTCAACTGCAGCTGATCCTAGCCTCCCACTTTCCAAATGAAGACAGCGGCAAGGGTTCCCCACAGCGATGAGATTAGTGAATCATATGATTCTTATTAGAAGTTCTATTATCAGATTTGAATTTTGGATGGAATGTTCCTCTACTTTTATAGACAAGCAATGCAGACAAATATGTCAGTACATGTTGACAGAGGGACGTATGATTCACAAGAGTGCTATTTTCTTTTAAAAGATGAGTTTTCAGCCTGCGACAGAAGATGTGGAGTGACTTGCAGTGCAAAGGTCACCTCGCCACTGTGAAGCCATTGGGAGAGAAGCTGAGACGGGTGCAGCGATGACCACTATGACCTCAGAGCGGGGACAGCACAGCAGCAGACTGACAGTGATGGGAGAGAGGGCTTCTTACACTTGTTGTTTAGGGGTTTCTGCTCGTTGCTGAAGCGGTGCGTCTGAGTAGAGCTTAGCGTGTTTCTAGGTGAGGAGTAAAAAGTTGTTTTGTGTCAGTCTTTTCTTCCTCGCTGTCTCTCGAACTCCGATCTTCCCGAACTCTCCCTTCATCTCTGCAATGCATTTTTCAGTGATACGAATTTTGTAGTTTGTTTGAAGCAAACCAAAAGAAAGTATTGTGCTTAACGATAACTGTATGAAGGGATGAGTATTTATGAATTCAAAGCAAGGGAGGAGTGGGAAATATGTGCGTGCACACAACTCTGATCAAATATTTAGATTTTTCAGTTTTGTGAATCGGTGTCTCAGCACATCCCGAGGAAAGCAAGATGAACACTAAAAATAGAGTATACTGGTTCACATTTTCCTTCAACTCTTCAACATCTCTGATTTCAACAAATATTCGCTCACACTAACGGTGATACAATGACTGTAGCAGCCGGTTGTCTGAAATATAACTCATTATTTTCTCTCCAATCCACAGTTCTCCTTCTATTGATAAATTGTAAAATCAGTGGAAATTCAGTCTACCCTGTTGAGCTGTTGTTCGCTTCGGGTAAAGCGTAACAGTTGCCAGTCACTAATTATTATTACATTTTTAAAAGCACTTTATTCAATTTCATCTCGTGTTGCTTGTTAGTTTTTTCTTCTCAAACTGTGTCAACCAGCTTTTAAAACAGACCTTTAAAATGAGAGCAACCCTTTTGAATAGTTCCTCTTGGGAATGGATACAAAGTGCAGCAAAAGTCCAGCAACTATGCAGTAAAAAGTGGGACTTCTATAATTAAGGAATTTAGCTGCATGGGACTCATCCTGACTGAAGTGCAAAAGTAGAACAGGTCAGTGTCTGTGGTCAGTTTGGCAGGGAACAACGCAGCAACCAGGCCATGTGACACCGAGAACCAGTTTTAGAAAGCATATTCTTCTTCATTTATCACATAACATCTATTACAGGCTGTGTTTGAAGAGTTACTGACAATGCAATCTTTGTGATGAATGCCTTCCTTTTTGTAGTATAATGAATATTTGTTGCCTCTAGGCTTCCTCTAATAGTGACAAGTGAAATAACCTTAAAGGGGAGAACAAAAATAATAGTTTGCTATCAGATTGTTTTCAGTAAAAAGGTTGGGTGTTGGCATCTTTTTTTTTTTTCTTTGGAGGCCATAAACTAAAAATGCTTAGAACAAATGTTTAAATGAACCAGCTTTCAATATTTTTTCTTTACCAACAGACTTTTCTTTACTCATACTTTGAAAGATTTAGCCTTGTGTTTTTTGTCCCTAGATATATGGAGAATTATCTGCAATTCTTTTTATTTTGTGTCAAATTTCCTCCAAACAGCCAGTGGGGCCTCATTGGTATACAGACACTGTATTTGTACAAATATTACTTTTTACTGCATGCTTGCTGAACTAATGCCTTGCTTCGGTTGCGGCCCCAAGAGGAATAGTTCAGTTAAAAAAAGATATTTCAAGCTTAAGTCACGGGGAATGCTGCGACTGGCTGAGGGAAAAGTTATTGAGGGAAATTAGAATAATATTTCAAAATGCACTGATTTGGTTCTGCTGCATAACATGGATGGATGGCGGTCACCCAGATGCTATAGGAGGCACAGAAGTAGTCAGCTTGGGACTGGGAGGCCAGAAAAATTTGTTTGGGGGGGCGAAAGTGAGCAAGCAGCGAGAGAGGCTCTGTCAAAGTTCCCATGGTGGAATCACAGTAAAGAGAAGAGAGAAAAGTGACAGAAGAATAGCGTGGGATACATCTCAGATAAGGCAGGGCCGATGACAATCACACACACACACACACACACACACACACACACACACACACACTGCTAATTGAGGGCATGAAGGATGAACGTACGGGGGGGGTCTGTGAATGTAAGCACGGTATCTCTTCTTTAAACGCAACACTAGGGGGGGCTGTCGCTCCTTCTAAGCCTCTCCTACAGGCCGTGCAGTCAGACAGACAGACAGGCAGGCAGGCAGGCAGACGGGCTGAGAGGCTCACGTATCTCCATCTCCGGAAATCCTCCCATCCCTCCGCCGACGGACTGATTTGCAATTCAATAAGTCACAATGTCATCTCTTTAGCTTTTACACATTTAGCTGACAAAGGGAACCAGGCACGCTGCCTTATGAAATATCGTCTCGGACTAAGAGAAGACCTTAATGTTCTCTCTCTTCTGCCTCGTTCACCCCCCCCTTCTCCTCTCCCCCCCCACACACACACACACACACACACACACACACTCCCGTCCTATCAATAGAAAGTGAATGAGTTTTATTACAAGGTGCCTGGTGTATCACATTTTGCAGTTGTACAAGCTGTCACACGCCACTGGAAGCGAATGCGATGTGCGCGAGCGCGGGCGCGCGCGTGCGTACGAGCAGCCCACAGGAGCCCTCGCGAAGTTGGCGTCTATCGATTACAGGTAGAAACAGGTGTAGCGTGTGTCTTCGGATGAATAATGCAGAGAGAGGGCTTTGAAAGGATAAACAACAAGCGAACGCGCGCGCGCACACACAAGCGACACCCAAAACACATAAAAGACCCACAGAGAGACGGGCCTGTGCCTGTGGAGTGTCTTAAACTATCTATATAAACTTTTATTCGAGTCTTTTTAGCGTCAAAGGTTACAGTGTGCGGGAGCATCCTCTGAGCCTGTTCTACATGGCTCTCGTTTTCAATTATTGGCCATTAATGCCTATTTTTATCTTTATATTTTTTTTTACTTTTTATTTTATTGTGAAAGCAAAAATGCACGCAATGTTTCAACACTTCCTCTGATTGTGTTATGGGTGTCTTTACTCCTCTCCAAAATGAATGAGTGAATAAAATAGAATAAAACATATAAACGAAAAAAATAAATGTTGAAATAAATAGGGGGAAAGCCAAAATAAATTCCTACACCCTCCATTGGCTGTTTAACTGTCACTCAAATCCCCAAATCCCGCCCTCACCCCCCCCCCCCCACCTTCCTCAGCCCCACAGCCTGCGATGGCCCTCCTCCTCCTCTTCCTCCTCCCTCTCCTCTGCTGGCTGGTGGAAGCGTCAGACCTCCTTCTCTTCTGTCCTCTCCTCCCTCCATCCCGCGGACGAGTGTATACAGCCTCTCAAGTTGAGCCCAGACGCATACACACACACACACATACACACACACACACACCAACACACACACATAACACGCGCAGCAAGAGGAGGATAGTCGGACGATAGACACAGGGAGGAAGGAAAAGAAGGAGAGCGGACGGAGCTGCTGCCGGGCGAGCGGAATTTAATTTGGATTTTATTTAATATATGAGCCTTAAGTGACAGAGTTTTCTTCGGTTTAGTTGTTGCAAACCCGCCTCTAAAGTGGACTTTTTGATTCGTTGGGGGAGTTCTTCGTCCACTCTTCTGGTCTGTTTTTAAACTTTGGAAGAAAGAAAAGTGCGATAAAGGGAGAGACGTTGAGGTTTCCTCAGCTTCAGCTGTCCCGTCTGGATAAAAGGGAAGAAAAAAAAACAGAGGAGCGCACCGGTTGGAAAAAAAAGGCTCACCACGGGGAAAACGGGTTCATTCCTCGGTTCTGGCTTGAAGGAGACACACCGCAGACTTTTTTGGCGGGGGGGGGAGGATTAAAAGAGAAGCCAGCCTGCACCGGAATTGCCCATCGGGGGTTTCTTTTTTTTTTCTTTTTATTACTGACTCCAGAAGGATTTATAGTTTACTCCAAACCTCATCTGCGCGGTGTCTTAGGTCAAGCACAGTGGGAGCGCAGTTCGGTCAAATCGAGATTATTGATGACACCGATGCGTTAGTTATCTGTCTGGGCAAAGGGAACGCTATAAAATATTAAATCCCCCCCCTTGTCCGTTTTGTGAACAGTTCCGGAGGTTTTTTTTTTTTTTTTTTAACCGACAGGAGGGATGGAGACGGTCTGGAGAGAGGGAGGCGCGCCGGTGGGTTGTTGCCTCTGGAAGACGGTGCTTCTTATTTTCCTGTGGAAAGGTAAGAGATACAAATGTAGGCGAAAAGTTGTTGCTAGTTCGAAACATTGTCGTTGTATTCAAAAGTAGAAGAAAGTGGCACCCCATCAAAGTAAACGCTGCCTGTGGAGCTTTACATTATATTAGAATATGATCGCTGGCGCGTTTCAGCCATAAGCGTTTGCGATTTTATTGTTTTGTGGCTGGAAATCGGAATTGTCACACCCACTCTTAGTTCATTTTTTCTTTGTTTCTCCTTCTTTGTTTTGCCCTCCTCTCTTTGCATAAGAATTTGTAACTTTTTGTAGTCACAAAGGCTCTCTGGGTTAACGATTGTATGATATAATCGTTGTTATGTTTTTCTTTGGGGTTGCCTTAATGTGCGCTTTGGAGAGGAGTGGTGTTCAGGGATAAACAGGGATGTAGATGAAAGGAAACCCAACTCAAAACTCAGCTTCCCCACCTCTCCATCCTCACACAAATCAACGTGATAATATTCATCACTTAAAAAAGTGTAAAACTGGAGCAAGTTGCATGAAACCATGAGATGATAAGAGACTTGTGTTTGCCATATGGTGATCACAGACAGGAGCTTATGCCTGCCAACATTTTAACACCGCTCTGGAAATTTAAATGAAGCAAGTTTCTTTTTTCTTTTTTAAAGCCAAATGACAATCGATTAGTCCATATGCAATTCACCTTGACACCTCCTGTATCCGTGCGTGTGTGTGGAATAATAAGTAATTGACTAAGTCGAAGCGTCAAATGACAGATGCGTACTAACTGCCAGTGCCATCTGAGACACCCGAACCTCGGCTAGTCGGCGGATGACTGGCCCGTGTGTGCCTGTGTGAGGTCTCGGAGGGGTACGAGAGACTTGACGGCAGTGTGTTCACTAGCCTATACAAAAAAAAAATAATTAAAACTTGTTTTTTTGAATTTGAAGGAGATGGCTGGTTGAGCAGGACCTCCTCTGCGCTCCTGGAATCCGGTTTAGAGATGAAAGCACTGACTTAATTACAGAACCATTTAAAGGGCTTTTATATGAACATGACTTGTGCTTGCGTGACTTATTAAAAACCCCACAAAACACAATGTAACCGGATTTATAAACTCAACTGAATCTAGAATTCGAAGAATATTTTATACAAAGCGTGTTACAGTGTGCGCAGATGGCGATCCGCTGTCTTGCTCAAGAACACCCAATCAGGGCTGAAATATTCTGAATTCAGGTCGGGTAACACCACCACCACCACCCACTTACTCCCATAAGACAAAAACGAAGAAGAACAAGAAACATAAGATGAAGAAATGCTGGCTATATTTTCGGTTTGGAGCCCTGTGAGCGCGCGTTTGTCCGCCTCCGTTTTTTTTCCCCCACGCAAATGACAGTCCTTCGGCGTTTTAGTATCACATTCCCGTGAGTGTATTCTGTGTCTGTGCGCGCGCTCCTATGCCTGTGTGATTTAATCAGCTCCGATCAGTCACGGCCCACTGAGCAGTTAACAGTCGCGGCGTTGTGCGCTCCGGAGCGCGGTGGTCGCCGTCGCCGTGGCTGCGGCGCACGGCACAGCGACAGGAGACCGGAGGAGGGAACTGGCGAGCTGGGGCAACGCGCCGGAAAAACAGCTGTGTCCGACAAAACGGCTGAGTGACCAAAAGATGAAATCAACCAAACAGTCCCTCTCTTCTTCCTCTCCTACTGTCACCTTCTCTTCTCTTCTCTTCTCTTCTCTTCTCTCCATAAGGGATGTAATACGGTACAGTTTCCTGTCTGTGCCTCTTTGACTGCTGCTTAGAGGCTCACTTGGTAGTTAGGATGGTCAGTAGTGTCTCGATGTACTTGATCTGTCTCAGCCACTCTTTCTCCATCTCACACACTCTTTCTCTCTCACACACACACTCTCGACCTCTCTCTCCACACACTCGCATAGGCAAAGGAAAAGGTCCATTCCAACTTGGCAGTGGTTTAACAGCTTTTATTGGGCACTGGGGAGCCCTGGCTCTAATGGTGTAATGGCCACCTAAGGCTGTTTTAAAAAAGCAAAACACCAACACACACACTCTCTCTCTCTCTCTCTCTCTCTCTAGCACTACAAGTGTGTCAGTGTTCACTTGTTCATGTGCCTGTATGTCTGTGTGTTTGCATTTACAGTAGGTGTGTGTTTTTGATTAGTCACACAGGCCCTTAGTCACCTGTGTTTGTGTGCGCTACTGTCTGTAACTATACTCAAGCTGTCATCTGTAACAATTTAGATTTTTCCACCCCCACGCCTGACTCCAACCACAAGAAATACACCTTTTTAAAACATATTTTGCTCAGTTTCATGTAGGCCTATTGTCAAAATGTCTGGCCATCTTTGACTAAAGTTGCAGTGACAAAAACAAAGAGTTATTTATTGGCCTTTTAGCTTTCTAGTCGTGCCTATTTATGTCCTTGTCTTGTTATACCCAGAGTGGCGTTTCTATTTTCATGTCACTCCATTTCATTGTAATTACATCACTTTGTCATTTCATCATATCCAGGTTGTCATTGTTGGTTTGTTCAAAAGACGATCATCAGAGAGACGTGGGTTCAAAAGCAAGCAGTTAGTTTGGTCTTGAAGGTTCAGAGGCTGAATAGTCACTCGGGGTTGTGCTCTGTATTCTCATTCTGTTGTGAGCGGGGGGCCGGGGAATTCCTTATTCATGCAAATCAAACAAAGTCAATACATGAGTGAATATTTTATTTATCACCTAGTTTATAGTTTATAAGAATTAGCTGCAAGTGTTGCTGATGTTTGTGGGCTACAGTCACTGACTCAGTTGTCTTAAGTTTTCAAATTCTCCAGTGTTTAGTGGCATTTTTAGTACTCTACCACTGTTGTATGCTGTTATCATCAGTCAGTGATGTTTTAACTTACTACTTTTAATGTTTTTTTCTTTGTAGGTGTAAATCTGTCTTTGTGGCATGCATGCACATACGCAGTGCTTAAAAAACCCCAAATCTAATAGGCCAATATTGTTACTAGATTGCTTCAAACTGTCACATTTTCTTAAAGCATGTCCAAGCAGAACACTTGTTTCTGACTGGCTGGCTGGTGTAATTTAAAATCTGTACAGTTTCAGGGTTCAGTTGCTCACTTTAATACCTTGATCTTTTGTTGACGTTGCCTTTTTAAAATGCTTTGTTTGTGTGGAATAACCACGTGGCAGCGGTTGTACTTCATGTGTCAAGCACTGGAGAAAACCCTGCACTATTCAGTGTGTGTGTGTGTGTGTGTGTGTGTGTGTGTGTGTGCCTGTGTGCCCAAGCGCGTTTTGCACTACACTGTTAACCTGTAGAAGAATGTCAGCACTATGCACCATTACTCATGCAATACAGATCATTAATAATTACTGATGTAAAATCACTGCACACACACACACACACACACACACACACAGCACATCCAAACACACACACACACACACACACACACACACACACACACACACACACACACACACACACAGGGTGCTCATTCTCTGAAAAATAAGCAAAGGAGAGGATCTTAAATTGGACAAAAGACATTTCAGAGATGGAAAATGTGAACTTTTGACATTTACTTATGAATGCAAGGATGGAGGGGTGGGAGTGTGTGAGGCTGCTAAAGACCATGATGTTAGAAAATCACACTCCTTCAGTGTGAGCCTTTTGGTCTCACACACACACACACACACACACACACACACACACACACACACACACACACACACACACACAAGGTCTTTTGTCATGCTGACAGAGAGAGGGCAGAGCAGTGAGAGGGTCATAGAGACACTGAAAAACAAAAGTGTTTGGACTGGAGGAAGCAGACATGAGGCAGTCTTCACCCTCTGCCACCCTTTTCCATGGTCATGAAATTTTCAGGTTTTTCCAGTATTGATTTATATGTATCCTGTGTGTTGCGGATATTGCAGTGTGACTGCAAGGTTGCCTGTTTGGGAAACTATTGTAAAGGTGCTCCTGAATCTGAGAAGAAAAAAAAAAGACCCACTGCCCTGGTGGCCACAGGTACTGTGGGTGATAGGGTGAAATATGAAGATGTACTGATGTGAATGTGACACTGTGTTCCAGGACTTGAGCAGCGGCTGAAACTGAAGGAATTATTATTTTATTCTCCAATGAATTGCATTCTTGGCGGCCGCAACATGCTCTGAAACACAACACACGTGTCAGTCGAGGTGACAAATTATGCATTCTGTGAGTCTCGCACATGCGTGGAAGAATGGCTTGACAGCGCCCCCTGTAGAGAAGCCCCAACTTCACCAATATGGATGAAAATCAGTACACACACACAATCATTTTAATGAAGTGCTCCTAGGGAATTGATCAGATCGACTCCAGTTTTTTCAGTATAGTCTATTACCATCACAATGAAAAGTTATGAAATCCTTGAGTTTTCATTGAGGCGTGACGGCAAATTTTGCCATAAAACAGGAAGTTAGGTAACTTCAGTGTACTTTGGCCAATCAGAACCAAAATGCACATGTTTGATAAGAGTACCGCCCTGAACACACATGGATGTCAATATTCAGTCCTGCTCATAGTGCCCCCTACTGGCAACAGGAAATGGCATGTTTTATGCTTTGATGTACTTTTCATTGCAGGTTTATCAGATCCAGCTGACATTTGAGAAGCTGATGATGATATGTTATGAATCCTAAGACTTTTCGTTTAACACTGTCTGTGGCATTGCTTCGAATTTAGACATATCGCCAGGAAACATTCTTTGTCCAATCTGCGTCAAAATTTACATGTTTGATAAGGGTCTTGCCAGTATTCAGTCACCCTCATAGCACCCCCTACTGGAGACAAGAAGCAAGCCTTGTGTGGCAGTCATCATCTGAATTATGTGAAGTTTTCACAGTGCGGTTTGCACATGATAATGGGACATAACGCGACCGCAGCACGCCTGCAAGGGCCCATTGCAGCTTTATTTATTTATTTTTTGCACAAATAGGAAAATTTACAGATTTGTAGTGTTGAACATTAATCAAGCTGCAACTTTAAAAAGCTGCTACTAATTTTAAATACAAAAAACACAACCCATACACAAGCAGAGCCGTCTCACTACCATTCTCAATTTTTATCCTTTTATCAGCTGTATCTTTTCCCAAATAATGTCCAACGCCATGCTAAAAAACCGATAGATTTTTGCCAGTTGGCATTTATAAGCATACTTCATCTTGTCATTTTTCCAGTGTAAAAAGTTAATACTGATAGTTTGAGTATATACTGGTGTACAGTTGGAACACAGGTCTGGTAAATTGTTGTTTTCTTGTTATTTTGAGCTTTGCCTTTGGTTTTTCCTCTGTTGAACCAGATTGTATCACCAATTATTTATATTCAACCCTTTTAGGAAAGCCAGTATAATATTTAGGTTTATATCGTATATTCTGTTTTCCTCTTTGTCATTTCTGTATCTTGCATGAAAACCTTAATTCTGCCTGGTTGGAAAGAATTGGTTTCCCATTGGTGGGTAGAAAGAATGTATCCACACTCAGACACACAAAAACACTCAAACATATATACACACAGAGACACACATATACACACACTCAAGGACCTGAATGATAAGGAAAATAATTGGCTCTCATCGTCATGAGGAGACCAAGTCTTCTTGTCATCACAAAGAGGAGGAGGATGCGACAAAGATGGAGAGATTGAAGACAGAAAAGGAGGGGGTGTCCCTTGAGATTGTATTCATCCTGTGTCCCTCCCTTCTGTATCACTAAATCTCATCTAGAAGGATACTGTTTGCTGCAGGGCCTGGACATATTTACACTGACACACACACACACACACACACACACACACACACACACACACACACACACACATACACACTTGCTCACATGCACATATCCAGACACACAATTTCTCTCTTTGGTGTACAGTTGACAGATGCAACAGAAGAATGCATTATTAGGGAGCCTCATTGTGTAATCGTATACTGACATTATTGTTCGGAAAGTAAAATCCAACTAAAAATTCTCAGTCAAAAAGAACTTCCTAAGGGAATTTGGCAGTCTTGTGACATTTGGTAAGGACGATGACTCATCACTGCAATAGTAATTCAAATTGTGTTTTTCTTTCATGCTATTTGGCTACAAAGGTTACAAATATAAGACTAATGTAACTGAGGTTAATTAGTGTATGTTGTCATGGCTTAGGTTTAAATTAATGCACGTTATTTCACACATTTTATCAATTTATTGTACATATTATTAGTTTCCAGACACCTATCCCCACAGGTTGCTCTCTTTGCTGATATATTCAACTATGTTCTTTACCTTGACCTTACAGACACTTTGGAGGTTGAGTGTTATGAGTTGTAGTCAGCAGTTGAAATTAAAACGTTTTAGTGGGCAAGTATGACATTATGAATGTTGAACAATAAATTTGTTACTCAACGGCTTAATAATTTTAAAATGACAAAAGCTTTGCAGTGTTTTTGAGAATCATTTTAGACGGTCAGATAGAGGACGTTTTATAAAGTGAGGTCATTTTGACCACTCATCTTAAAATGATTCACCTCCTGCTCATATGTTTGTGGACCTTTTATCCTCATTAGTGTATTATGCTCTGCTGTTTACGTATTTGCTATTAATAGGATCTTCAAGTCGACTGATTAGTCTGAATAGTTTTGAATAGTCCAACTTCCTTTGCACATGTCTGTGTGCATGCCTGAGCCTGCATTACTCTCTATACTCTGTGACCATGAGACGGCTGGGTTTCAAAGGCCTGTCGAGAGGTTTAAGGGTCTTGCTAATGAGCAAGTCATTTTCCTTCAGATTAGCATGAATAGCCGGACTAATTTTGTGTGTGTGGGCCTATGTGCGCGTCTGTTTGTGTGTATGTATGTGTCTGACCGCTACTGTAGGTCTAGAAGTCATGTCTAGGGGTTTAAGGTTGAGCTAATCAGAAACACATTTCCCCCTACATTAGCTTCACTTGGCTGATTAGCCAGTGTGGGCGAGTGTGTGTGTGTGTGTGTGTGTGTGTGTGTGTGTGTGTGTGAGAGAGAGAGAGAGAGAGAGAGAGAGAGAGAGAGAGAGAGAGAGAGAGAGAGAACGAAAGAAACTGCTGATCATTACAATCATCATACAGTGACTCAGAGGAGACTAACAATGAATTAACATTAGCTTTCATTTTCTCATTGAATTTTGATTGAATGTAATTGAACACAGATTACACATATGTGTGTGTGCGGGTGTGTGTCAATTCACCACAGCAGAGTGTAAAGGCTACTATAACAACAGGTAATCTTTTTCCATCTTTTCATTATAAAGAGATGTTAAGCATATAGGAAACAAACACTGCATATACTCAGAATGGTCATATATCAGAACCTGTCTGTACTCACAGCTCATGATTTTGTTCAGATACCTGATGGTTTCCATATGTAAATTATGTTTTAAAAGCCAAATTTTCCATTTTCACCTGATGCATCTGTTTGAATGTTGTTCTCATGTAGGATTGGGTGTTATGGCAATATAGAGTAGACAATATGAATAAAAAGAGATTGTAACATACTGTTTATTACCATTGTGAGCAACATTGCAAGTCATTGAGCAGAATATTATGTATTTTTATGTGAGTTTTGAAGCAAATGCCTTGGTTGTTTTTTTTTTTTTTTTTTAGCTATTTCATGCTGGATTTGCCAAAAGAGACCTCCAATTGATTTTTCCATTTTACTTAATGCTTATATATATCATTAGAAATCTAAAATGATCTATGCTGTGATTGAAGACTTTATCCACACTGAAAATTGAAGTTTTCATTTGCACTATTTTATAATAAATATTGCACTCTATTTTTTTCCCCCATAAACTGTAATTTTCATCTTTCAAAACTCCCTTGTGACAGCTCATCCTGTAAAAAACTAATTCACTAAACAGAAGTGTTTAAAAAACACATGCAACGACTTCTCAGGTTTGGTTCTTGTTCCGGCTATGAAAACAATTGTTAATTAAAACTATCATTGAAGTTTGAGAGGATCTGATATACTTGTTGTCCTCCATCCAATCAGTTAATCCACCATTCTTCTCCATTTTTTTAATTTTCCTTTTCGCTTCTGCATTCCTCTCCTTTATTAATCCATGACTGATTTGCTATTTGTTTTTCCTCATTGCTGATATTTAGCTAGCGATCTACTGCCTCGCAGAGTTTTTTGATGGCTAATAGTTTATTTATGTTCCTTGATCACAACACTATTTTTCTCTGACAAACATCTGAGGAGCAATAACAGAGGTTTAATGGGCCAGTGCTTAGCAGACACACAAGAGGAAGAGACATCTTTCTCTGTCTTCTTTCCTATTTTTTCCTTTTCTTCTTTGCATCCTGTTTTCTTCTCAGCCCTTATTGTGACATTTTTGCTCATTTAATCATTCTCACAAGGTCATCAATCGTTCTTATATTTAATCTTTCTATTTCTTTCTGTCCGCATTATCCACCCATCTTCCTTTTCTCCCTCTCCTGTGTCACATTCTTCTTTTTTACTTTCTCTCTTAAAGAGCATTTGCCATCTCTACCTTTTTCACTCCATCACTTTATATCCCACCATCATGTTTCAGACTTCATCTCCCTGCCTTTCTCTTCCTTTCTCTAAAATGCAATATTTCTCTCCTTGTCATCTCTTCCTCTGGTCTAAACATTTATTCCCCCCCCCCCTTTTTCTCTGGCTGTCTCTCATCTCCTTTTTCCCCACCTGTCATCATCTTTTTCTCTCTTTTGCCCCTTTCTCCACCCTCCTCTCAATCTCTCCATCTCTATCTCTCCTTCTCTGAGCAGCTCTTAACCAGTCCTTTGAGAGTGTGTGAGCTGCTCGGCCTAAATGATTTTCTATTACCGCCGCCTGTTAACAGCGCTCCATTTGATCAAGCTAATGAAATTGAAAACTTTCATCTCAGCCAAATTGATTTCAGACCTGAAACCGCACGTGGCCAAAAAAAGAAAAAAGAAAAAATGAGAGTGAGAATGCTAAACCACTGTGTTAGTGGAGCGCGACATTCACTTTAGACATACACAGAAATCAATTAGCCTATATGTCGTCCTTGGTAGATGGAAGGAGAAAAACGTCAATGTAGACATGTATGCAAGTCTAAGAGTTTGTGTTGACTGAGATTGAGTATGTTTGAATTTTGGTGTTTGTAAAAGATCCCAATTTAGTTCTGATTAAAATAATAAAAGTTGAAGTACCAGTAACATACTGGATTCCTTTTGTTCAGGTAAACAGCAGAAGTTATTAAGCAGAAAACCAGCACAGCAAAATAAATGCCATCACCTCACAGTCATGCAAAGAACATCACTTTTACTCTGCCCTCCAAGACGGTCAAACCAGAAGCCTTTCGATCAGTGGTATAAAACTATAATAGCCAGTCATGGATGTAAAGTAGAGGGATTATTTTTGTTGGCTGAAAGCTTGGATACGATTGTGGAGCCAATTTGGGCTTCATTGACTGATTGGACAAAGTTGGACCGAGTTCATTACAGTCTGGGCCAGCCGGTGTTGTTTCTCCAGTTGGGAAATAAAACAATAGTTTGTGGTGTTTAAGAATTAATTAAGTACATTTATTAGAATGAGAATGAAAAAAGTGTGTCCCCCGTCCCCATCTTTTACAACTGGAATCAGAACCACTGAAACATTACTATTTACCATTTACATTTACTTTCTACATAGGCTCCTATTATTTTATTATATCCCTTAGGCTCTTATTATATTTCTATTTTCCATTTTTATTTTTTTTTATTTTTACTGTATGTATATACATTAATTTCTATTCTGTATATTGAGTTAGGGTTAGGCTGTTATTTAACGTTGTGTGAGTGGAACAACTGTGGGGATCAAATTCCCTCCCCCCAGGGATCAATAAAGTATTTCTGATTCTGACATGACACACTAGAAGAAATAATAATACAACATTTAAAAAAGACCCAAATAGTACAAGAGAACACATAGTGAGTTGTGCTATGACTAAGAATGATTTCATAATCCAGTTCATCAGTTTTTAGTGCAGAAACACGAGAAAGGTTCATTCTTCACTTTTATGAAGTTCTCTGACCTCCTGCCCTCCCTGTAGGGCTGATTGTTAAGCACATCTTCAACATCTGATTCAAATTTAGCATTTTTGCTAGTTTTTGCCTTTTCCCTTTTTAGAAAAGGCAACAGAAATCCAGCCAGGAACTGAACTGGGAACACTGCGGTTACATAGATGGTATGCATCTCAACCAAATGGCCACCACACTATGCTGTATTTACTCAGTTGTTCAATGTGTGCTCTTTTCTTACTTTCAGTACTAACAATATGTGTATGTTAGCTCCCAGATTAAGTTTAAGTAACTGATAATCCACAATGTGGGTGTATTAAAGTACTTATGCAAAAACAAAGAACATGAAGGGTGGCTCAGTTGCAGCGGGTGAGCCAGTCAAAACTTTTTCTCCTCTGCATTATGTTTGCTGAACAAGTCTCCTTGAAATGCACAGTTTTGACTTCTTTTGTAAATAGTCACAGTAAGCAAATACAAAATAAATGTTTTATTTAGTGAATAAATTATTTCTTTTTTCTTTAGGTTTCATTGTTTTGTGGCCTGGTTTGTTATCCGTCTTGTCAGCTATGGGCCTATGAAGGGATATAAAACGTTACCATTATTTTGAGCCGGGAGTTCAGTTTCTTGATTGAATAGAAAAGTAAACAAAAGTAGTGAGGTGACCCATAATTTAGAATAAACCTACGTTCAGGTTGATGTGGGGCTCATTCATAACTGAGGTAAATAAAAATAATATCACTCTGAGAAAAATAACCCAAACAAAGAAAGTCGGGTTATTGCTGGTCTGCAGTGGCCCTCCCATCTGTCGCCTGACTGTGTCGTGCAACTGAGAAATATGTCAAGACCTGCAACCTGACAATGTTGCAGAATATCAAACTGCAAATAAAACAGAAAAAAAAGACTAAAAAAAAAAAAAAAAGGCATATCAAGTGCACAGTGTCCCAAAGTGCACAAGTGTTTAAAAAGCAGAAATTTCACCCCTCAGATCATCATCAGTGCTAAATAGAGCATCAAAACGTTTTTTAAATTTTGAATGAGGATAATGACTGCATTCAATGCTTATTTAACTTATTTTAGGGGAATTGAATGTAGACATTATATTTTAAGCATGTTTTAAAATTGGTAGGTTGGTCAGACATCTAAAACAAACTATGGATGGTGCAAAAGGGAAGTCCAAAGGAGGCTTGAAAGAGGCCCAATATGGACTAAAGATAAAGTTAAACAACAAATGACAACCTGCTATTGTTGCTAGTGGAAAATATGTGTTTAGGTGTATAGACTTATACACACAAGTGTTTTTATTCAATTTTCTTACTTGTGCTAGTGTGTATGTAGTAGTAGGGACCTAGGGCTTTGAATCTTTGGCTCAGGACTGCTGCAAACACTTGATGGCATTAGCTACAGTCTGAGAGAGAGCTTGCGAGAGAGAATGGAAACTGTTAAGAGGAGAGAAAAGCAGAGGGAGACATTAAAAGGCCAGACCAGGCCACGATCTGGACACCCTGAAAAAATGGGATGAAGAGATGGGGAGAGAGGGGGAGAGAGAGAGAGAGAGAGAGAGAGAGAGAGAGAGAGAGAGAGAGAGAGAGAGATGAAAAGAGGATGAAAAAGTAGTAGTGTGAAATGAGACTTGAGGCAGCGGAAGGGAAGAGAGGAAGATTGGAAAAAGATGAGAGAGAGGGAGCAAAACAGAAAAGGAGAAAAAAGGTAGCGAATGAAGGAGGGAGCGAGTAGCGAAGAACAAATTACAGCCCAAGAGACGGAAAAGACAGAATGGAGAAAAAAGAAAGAACAAGATGAACAGATTCTGAAAACAAAAGAATGGGAGGGACGGGTATTTGGTGAAGGAAAAAGCTGGGGAGCGAGGGTCAGGGACGGCGAGAGATTTAACATTTCATTCTGTGTTGCTCTTAGTCTGTAGGCTAGCATTAAAGTGAAGATTTCCACTATTTACAAAGCTGCCAGTGCCTTCAGAACTCCATCTACATAATGTTTAACATGCTCACCTCGCTGCGCTCTGCCAGTCAAAAGAAGACGGTGTAAGGATTTTTGGCTACAGTGCCTGAGGCCTGCCAGGAGGCCAGAGAGGGGGATGTTGTTGTAGTAGCCAGACTACAACACACAGTAATTGAATTAAAATGCTTGTAATAAGATGTCCAAATTGAACAATTAAACTTGTGCTTTTTGAAACTGTAATTGTGTGCTCGCATCTTGGGTCTCGCTTCAGCAGTCAAATGATTTTGAATTGTGCAGCGGACCATAGTGGATGAGTTTTTTTCCCAGGTGTGAATCATCTGAGAGAACATTAACTCTGATTATCAAAACTGATCTGCAGGCTTGATGACTGCACAAGAAAAGCTAAACTTCTGTCACTTCTCTTACAAACTCTTACAGTTTAAGGTCCATGAACTTGAAGATGCAAGAAAGGAAAACAGAAACATATCTCAGAGGCTGAGACATAATCTAAGAAACAACCTGAAGTACAACAGATTTCCAATTTCTTTTTTAGAACATCCATCTGCCTTTTTAAGGCAACTGAACTTGCTCTTTCTCGCACTATTTCTTATTGAAGTAAAGTTTTAAAAGCACTGTTACATTATCCCTGATACGTCACACTACGTGCTCTTTGAGATGCAGAACATGCCCTGTGATGTGGCTGAAAGAAGCGGCTCTAAAATGACTGAAGAGATCATCGACATCTCAGTGAGATTTGGGATCAGTTTGTGCTTAAGAAATGTACAACGAAAGCTGCATCTGCTGTAGATCAGAGTGGCAGCCTGGTGATTACAGATGAAAGCGACTATACTCAGTGATTACCACACAATCTCATAGACTGTCTTGTTCAGCCTTTGTGAAGAGAACTTGAACCACAAATTTGACCTTTTCCTATTTGTTGTGAGTAATGGTCTTATTATTTCTACCTCTGCAATGCCTTTAAATGAATATCAGTATCCTAACGAGGTAAATGTGTACATGATCCACATACAGTTCTCATAAATGTGTTCAGGTTCAATAAATTGATCACTCTCATTCATAGAAACTCATTCCAGGCTGCATATGTTAACTCACCAAATTCCTTACTCATACTTCTTGAAGTGTATTTGATAAGCTTTTCTCTCGTTTGCCTCTTTCCTTTGCCTCCCGGCCTTTCAGCTTTTTTCCATGGTCACTTTTGACTTTTTCAATATTTACCCAGGACTATGATCTTTCCCTAACACAAACTAATTGCTCTGACTATGAAGTGTAATTACAGTATGCTTTAGTCACTAAGAGCAGATGTTGTAAGAAAACAAATTAAATATATTGTCACATATCGTGGCTCCTTTTTATTGTCTCTATTTTTATCTTTTATCTTTATTTATATTCTTCTACGCTTGATTCTGATTCTTATACACCAATGCACCAAGGCAAATTCCTCGTATCTGAAAATTTGCTTGGCAAAAAAAACAGATTCTGATATATTGTCACTCTCACAACATTTTGAAAATGCATTTAACATCAACATTTATTGGCTTGCCAGTCAAGTCAATTTATATCTAGCCTGAGGGGGCTTTACAATCTCTACAGCATTGAACACCCTCTGTCCTTAGACCCTTGATTACCTGATTTAACAACTTTTTCTCATCATGTTGAAAAAATTAAATCTAGGAAGCATTACTTCAAAACATATTTGCTGTTGCAGATTAGTTGTATACAAAAGTAATTTTAAGGAGACAGGGTTGCAGTGTTGGGCGTAACAAGATGAGATAATTGCAATAACGGAAGATGAAAACTGCCTCATTCTTTTTTGCTTGCAGTCTAATATAAGAATATAATATTGGAACCTTGGACAGGCAAATTTTCCCCAAACTTTACTGTTTGGAACTCGAACTCCCTTCGAACAACCCTGTGCCTCTTTCTAAAAGTTGTCTTGAAACGCTGCTTTGGACTGCTACTGCTCCTGAAACACACACTTGAGTTGTGGAGGCTGCAGGCTGTGTAAATAAATACCATGTTTCTAATGATATTGTGTGTAACAATTGGGTGGCCTACATGCAGTGATACTGTTGAGAGTGTGCCTCTAGTCATGTGTGAACAGCTTCAGTTTCATCAAAGGTCAGGTAAAGTAATAACAGACTTAGTTTAGTTGTTGTGTTTCCTATTTTAGAGCCATGCTGAATGATGATATAAATATAGGGACTACAACAGTAACAATAATCCCACATGACTTTTCAAATATAATTATTGACAGTATTTGATGCAGATTACTGATACCATACGCCTATTTTTGAGTTGAAAATGTCTGTACGTGAGGTGTTTTCAATAATGCTTGTCAAGCATCTTGCCAGTAATTTTGAACTGAAAAATGGCATCCTCTACCGGTTAAGTCTGGCTTTTAGGTCTGACTTCTTCATTTAGAAATACTGTGAACATTTGTGTGTGTGTGTGTATGTGTGTGTGTGTGTGTGTGTGTGTGTGTGTGTGTATGTGTGTGTTTTGGGAGTTACTTCAATACACTGATCAATCTTCAAGTACCAAGGCCTTGTCAACATTCTGTGTGCATGTGTTTTGTGTTTTGCTCTTTGAAATACTTGGACCACCATCTTTGAATTCCAAGTCCTTTTTAATGGTGTGTACATTTGTGTGTGCTGTGTGTGTGTGTGTGTGTGTGTGTGTGTGTGTGTGTGTGTGTGTGTGTGTGTGTGTGTGTGTTGTCCTCGTACAAACGTGTAGTGTGTAAAGGAAATGTCTTCAATACATTGACCAGCCCTTTTATCCCTTGAGTACTGAGCAGGTGTGTGTGTTTGTGTGTGTGTGCAAGAATAATGTGTTGGGAAGGGCGTTGTGTGTTTATGTGAGTATGTAATGTGCTAATCAAATCTGTGTGTAGCTTTGTGTTTATGTGTGTCTTCTTTAAACCAACAACCCTGTGTGCTTAGTGGGAGTCTTTTCAGGACTGTCAGCCTCCACTATTTGTTAAAGAGGGAGGAAGCGATTAGCTGCCTGTTAACAACCCTCTTAACGAACCCCACTAATGAACCCTGAGGGCAGCTCTGGGACGGCCTCGGCATGCCACCATAATTAGACTGGCAAATAAGAGCTCGTTATGCAAACGAGTTAGAGTTAATCTGCATATCTTTACCTGAGACACTCGTGTTACACTGACAAATGTTTACCCAAAGGCAGTGAAGAGGAAAAGAGGAGGGAGAGGAGAGGGGAAGGAGAAGGGGTGAGAGGATGTGAAGGTAAATGGGACTGTGCAACAACAAAGAGTCAAGTTTATGATACAATGGAATGCATTTTGAAAAACAGTAGATGATGGGATAAGAGGTAAAGAGAGGAAGGGAGCTAGAAAAAGGACAGAAGTTAGGAAAAGAGAAAAAAATGTAATTGCTTTGTACTTAAATTTTAGCCAATTTTCTGCTCAGTTTGTGCAAAGGTAACACCAAAGCATCCTTGTACATAGGGATTGTTTCTGATCAATCGCTTGCCCAGATTCCCAAAGGAGCAGTTGTGCACACCTTTCACATTGTGATTACATTTTCGTTACCCTGTGCCTTTTTAGAAATGCTGATTGGTTAAGCAAGGAGAATATTTGGCGGCCAACACCCAAGACCCAACAAGTACAAAAGAAATGAAATCCTGAAAGCATGTGTTTTTCTCAATTTAATAATCTTTTTATTTTAATTAGTTTCTGTTAAAATGGTTTTCTTTTTTTGTGTATTTTGTCTGTGTTCCCTTTACTGTGCAGGAATTTTAACAGGCATTATGTTTATCATGCTCGCAATCTTGCCAATTTCCAGTCAGGATGCTTGCTATTGTTCCTGTGTAAAACTTAACGTGAACTTGGCGCAGGAGTTTGACCTTCTTAAAGGTCCAGTTTGTAACATTTCGGAGGATCTATTGGCAGAAACTAGGAGGCTCTATTGGCAGAGATTCATGTGGTTGCAATCTGCAGTCTGCAAAAGTTTCTCAGCTCTTTTATCAGGGTGGAGATGTGTGATGTCCATTCCAGGTTCTCTATGATGTTGAATCCCAAGGACCTAAAACTGTTCACCTGGTGGACAGTAGTGTCTTTGCCTTCTTTTTTCGAAAATCAACAGTTAATGATTGGTTTTGTTGACGCTGATGTTGATTTCCTGCTGATATGATTTCTCATCACTGTTTGAAATTTGGCCGATGATGGTGGTGTCATTTGCAAACTTCACAATAGAGTCGTCTCCATGTCGGGGGTTGAAATCATGGGTGAACACCATGAACAAGGGGACAGGAAGATGGCCCTGGGGGCTTCCAAAGTTCATCACTAGAGTAGAAGAGTTTCTGAGCTCATTATGCATTTGCTGAGTGTGGCACTCCAGCCCAGAGTGCTCAGTTTTAAAAACTGCATAGATATGAGTGAAACTCTGGTTATAAAAATACACAATGAAGAACATGTAGTTTCTTACAGCCAAACATATTTTTTGACCCACTAGTAATAAGGATCTAATAAGTTGCCACCCCCCCCCCCCAACTAGGTTTGGGATTATATTTGTCTTCTTAGAATCAGAGGTGACTAAATGTTAATGAGACTACAGTGGTCGGGATTTGCCAGGCAAAATATAAAAGCCCCTTGACACTCAAACTACTCTGCAGCCGTAAACTGTCGTTTATAGGGTTGGACTGAAATGTTCACTTTTTCCATAGAATGGAACATAATAAGTCCAAACTCCACCCTGTCCTGTGCTAGGATGACCTATGGTGTGCTGTGAAGCATGAGGAACTTGCTGTGATTGGTTCTTGGCTGAAGTGTGTATCGTCCTGGCAATGGTCTCCGGGGTTGATGGGTTTGACCTCTGTGTGGCAGCGGGGTGCCTGATGGATCACTTGCTATAGCCAACACACACCCAGCAGTCTGCTGTGGATATAGATACTGTATATACTGCTCTGTGATTGGTGTCTTCTGCTTGTGTCAAGTGTGTGTTGTGTGAGTGTTTTTGTGTTTGTGTGTGTCATCCGATACTGATTGGCTATGTTTTTGCGTAATCAGTCTATCCATTCCAGTAGGTCAAAGAATAAACCACTTTTAAGGACCGTAGTGTGCAGATAGCACGGTAGGCATGTAAGTATGTGTGTTTGAGAGAGTGAGTTGCTGAGTGAGTGTGTGTGTGTGTGTGTGTGTGTGTGTTTGGCTCATTAGTGCAGTGGTTCAGAGGCGATTATTTATCGTCATGTTGCCCAGCCTGCTGAGTTGTGGCACAGTCAGCAGCCATCTTTATTCCATACACACACACACACACACACACACACACACACACACACACACACACACACACACACACACACACACACACACACACACACACACACACACACACACACACACACACACACACACACACACAGAGAGCTACAGGAGTTGTAGAAGTTATTACATGTCCCCCTGTGCTTTGTACATGCACACACACAAAGAGCCATATGAACACGTACACCTTTATGCCTTATCTTAAACCCCTTATGCCGTAACACCAACATACTCCCATGAACACACCTCCCGCTGCACACGCATGCACACACTTTCTCCTTCCAGCACACACACACACACACACACACACACACACACTCTCTCACTTTCTTTCTCTCTCTCTCTCCTCTACCCCTGACTTTGTCCCTGTGACCTTGGGCGAGTGTTGCCAGTGGCTGCTGCTGAGATTTCTGTGTAGGGGGTTGGAGGGCGGATGGAGAAAGGCTTGGCCAGGGATCACACAACTTCCATCCCTCTATCCATCCGTTCGTCCGGCTGATGAATGAGAGAAAAGTTTTCCTCCCTCCGTTGACAGATGGCTGTGGAGTTTTTGGGGACTCATGAGGAGTTCATTTATAATGAAGCTCCTCTTTGGATTCCAGCTCCATCAACAACATCATTTATTTTCAAATTGTGCGTAAATGCAGTTTTCAAAAAGTGACTGTGACTGATCACAGACAAAGTAATTGTCAGACTTCCAATTTTTACCGCACGCCTGCTGCGTTTAAACCCTGTCCGCAAGAATAATTGAAACCTCTCTCACTTTTTTAGCTGTTTGATGTCACAAGGAATTGTCTGGTGAAGAGATGGTCATTATTATCATGCACGAATCTGGAAGTGGGGATCAGTGGGCAAAAAACTGAAACATAGAAAGTGTAAATACAGCTAGCATAAATATTCTGCATAGTGTTAGTGTTGGGAAGATATTTTTTCACCGAGCCGGTCAGCTAATCAAATGAATCACAGGAGGGAACAGAACACCTTATGATGATGGCTTGCTTTGGCCTTTGTTTTTGTATCCATCCTTTACAGACTGTCGATACAAACATGGTTGACAGATTAAACAAAAACTCTTACTAAAAGAATAAGGAGACCTGACAAATGCAGATGCTTCCATCCTGAATGTTTGAGCATAAAAATAATTTAAAGTAGAAGACTACTCTGTTCTCTGTTGGTTTTTCCTCTGCCCATGTGTCATCCTTCCACCAAGTTTCATTGACAAACCCACAAACAAACAAACTGTACCAAAAACATAACCTCCTTTGCAGAGCTAATGCTATTTTTATGCCATGGCCTTTGCGTCACTGGATTTAAACCCATTTAAACATAACAAATCATGGGAGATTCTGGATGTGTAGACAAGTTTTCAGACTGAAAATGCCATAAAATTGCAAGGAGCTGCATTTGTGCTACAGAAAAAGACCATCTTAGGTAATTTAGATTATTATTATTATTATTATGTTATTAGATGCTTAAACACTATACAGTTGTTGATAATACAATGAAATAGCTTTTTACCAACTGAAAAGTTATCACAACAGCAATCATTTATCCTTACCTTGTGGGATTCAGCAGTGAAAAGAATTACTGTTATCCACATGGAATGTGCCACATATTTTATTAGCCGATGTCCCATTGCATTGCATGAAATGTCAAGCCAAGCTAAACCTTAAACCTTTTTTTTTTTGCCTACTTATAAAGTATACTTGAGGGGCTGCATTCAGAACTCTTGTTAGAACATGAACATGACCTTAGACATTGTTCTCCACAACCGTCAAGCCCTGAATGATGAATGAATATCTTTTAGAAGAATGCTGTTCGATCCCTTCTGCTGAGTCCCGTACCCTTGTATAATCTATGTCAATGTCTCACTCAGACAATTTATGTTGTTTTTGTTAATCATCTAAAACTTCACCACTAGAAAATCAATTGACCTCAAGCCCATCTCTCTTGCATTATTGTTCAGACTTATTGTCACTGTGGCTGTAATGATAAGGATTTATATGCTGAATTTGATTAAAAGTCATTTTTGTTAAAGCTTTAGCTGAGCTCATGCAAAAATAATTGGTGCTGTAAGGCAATAATGAAGATTTTCTGCAGTGTAAGAGGCAAACAAACGCATAGTTCTTTGTTATTTTTGTGCCAAATTTAATATCCTGGCGATTTATTGACGTAAATATGTGATGCCACACATACACCAGTCCTAACAGATAGGCTGTCTGTGTGTCTGGCAGTATCAGTCCACAGTCACAGCCTTTTAGTCGACACAGCTGCTGGCTGCCATTTTGAGGAACAGCTGACATTTGCCTTCTCTCTCCATCAGATACATTACTGGGCATGGGCCTCTGACATTTCTGACTATGTGTGTGTGTGTGTGTGTGTGTGTGTGTGTATGCATGTGTATGTCTCTGTGATGAGTTACTTGGGCATGCCCCCCCCTGACATTTTATTGGATGCTAATGGTATTCATTGCCATGGCAGCTGGAGGGGAGGCGGGCATCGCTCTCTGTGCGTAAATGGCGCCTGTCGCTCACCTGTATGCGTGTGCGTGTGTGTGTGTGTATGTTGTTATGTAGCACGAGGTTTCTGTGACACACAGATGATGAAGTCACCATTATGTGTTAGTGTGTGTGTGTGTGTGTGTGTGTGTGTGTGTGTGTGTGTGTTTGTAGATGTTTTGTCTGTTGACAGGAGACTGTGTGTTTGCACTTTGCTAGTGTTTGTGTCTTTGGATGTGTAGGTGGGTGGGAGCGTGCATTTTTGTATGTGTGCATTTGTGTGTGTTCATGTGGGCAGTCAGTGGTCTTCTGTCCTCGCGCGTGTGTGTCTGGAGGGCAGGGAGATAAAGGCGCCTGCTTTTTTCTGATAAGGACTCCCACCTCCACCTCTCTATCACTCTACTGTTCTTCCTCTCTCCTCTCCATCCTTCTACCATTTCTTTTCTATCTGTATCTGTGACACCACTGTCTCTCTTTCTCTCTTTGTGTACCTCTCTCTGCCATTCTTCCTGTCTGTATTCTTATATTTTGCACTTCTGACATTCCTGTATTGGATGAAATGAAGATTTAGGCTAATGGATAACAAGATTTTTAGTATGGGCTAGTAAGGTAAGGAATCTGTCCTATTTTGCCAACTTGTTTAACTCATACACTTTCAAGAGAGTAAAATAGAAAACCATAGCTGAAAAAAATGAAAACTCATGTGATGTGGATAGAGTTTGGGTGTTTTTTTATGAATGAGATGAAATACTATAATTTATTTTTGAAACCCATCAACACTGAGCAACAGTGCTTCCTTTCTTTCTTTTCTTGATACTAAAGCTTGCTTTAACAATAAAACTATTCACACCAGCTGGTTATTGTTTGTGAAACAAATGAGCATCTGTGTCATATTTATTTGGTCAGCTGTGCTGTAAACAATTTCATCCAGTGCTCAAAATGAACTTCTTGCTGACGACTGTTATAACCATACTGGCCATACTAATTTTATATGTGCATATGTCATTCTACCATTTAAACATTTTAAAGCATTTTTGAACAGCCACAAGCAGTAGGATTTTTTAAACATATTTTAAAATCTAACCTTTAACCCCTAATGTGCCACATAGAAGCCTTAAGATTCTACTAACATTAGGCCATAGTGTACGACAGTGAATTTTAAGAATAGGAAGAGCTATTTAAAACTGAGCTATTTAAGTGTTAACCGTCTTAAAAAGTACCTGCCACCATGAAGTGCTTCACCATCTGGGTTTCTCTGCTGTTAAAAGACGAGAAAATGGCTCTAATTACGATAGTGTCACACTTTGCTGATCTCCATAAAGAAAATGTATTTTTTCCTCTATGAGGTTGGGATCAACTGCAGTAATAGCTGATACGATCTCAGCCTGGCAGTTTTAAACTGGGGCCCTCGACTTTACAAAAGGTCTTCCTGCTTGCCCTTCCATCCTGTTAATAACTGTAAATCTGACATACATATATAGATAAACCAGCGAGGGATTAGCCTGTAAGTAGTCCTCAGCAGGAAACCAGACAGGGCCTGTGGCTCTACACTCTGATTTCAGTCTTTGTACAACCTCCTCACTCTTTCTCAATGTTTCCTTTAAGTCTAAAGTCAAGTAAGAAATACAAACAGTGGCTGAAGCCTGTGAAAATATAAGTTGTTGGCAGTCACTCAAACAAAACTATTGCATTTTAACTTGTACCTCTCTCTTCCTTTGTTCACCCTCACTAACTTCAGTTCACTGCTTTCCTTTTCTGCATCACAATACTTATTCCCCCTCTCTCCTCTGTTGTCTGACATCTGTTCATTCTCTGCTCATCGCTGGAGGAGAGGAGGATCCCTCCATATGTACGTCCCCTCTACCCCCCTCTTTCTCCTGCCCTACATGCAGTATTCTTTATTTTTCTCCCTTTCTCAATTTGCTCACTATTTTAACTTTTATTCCCTTTCACTTATGCACCATCTCACACACCAACTCTTGGCTCTCTCCTGCTGTAAGTTTTCTCCCCATTTCTCCCTTTTTTCATCATCTTATCGATCGGGCGTACACCTGTTTTCCTCTCTGTCCCTCTGTATATCTTCACTCTTTCTTCATCTCTCTATTTCTTTCCCCTTTCTACTGTTTATATCTCTCTATTCCTTCCTCTGTCTCTCTTTCTCTCTCCCAGCTGGCTGTTTAAGAGCTGTTTGCCATCTGATGTTCCTATGAGAGGTAATTAAAGCCTGAATCACAGACTGTATGTGTGTGCAAAGTTGTGTGTGTGTCTGTTTGTGGGTAGAAATGGATTAATTTCATAACAGTTTTTGGGACAACCACAAAGCCCCACTGCCATCACACAACCATTCTAGTGAGGGGTTTTCAGGTGTCATATCATACCTGAACTTATCATTATCCTTTCAAATTTAGAGTTCTGCTTATTTTAGCGCACTACTAAATGTGTGTAAGTATACAGTCGAAAATGTCTCAATGTCTGTCGAATGTGAGTTCTTCTTAAGATCTAAGATATTTTAATTTAACGCTTACAAAAGCAGCTTTTTTAAACCAGCCATTTGGGATTTTCAAACTGTTTCATCTCCCACACTGAGAATAATTAGATATGAGTTAAGATGAAACCATGTGTAGTTATACACCACAATACATTAATATACACAACGAGAGCATAGCACAAAAGCACTCTCACAAAAACAGTTAATGGATTTAAGGCTATCAGCTGTAATCTTAAGATGTTAGCTAAAACTAAGGATTTCATTTTATGGATCAATGCCATGCTGCCTACTTGGGCCAAGACACTTAAGCCAAGACTGCCTCTTGTAGTAATACATTTGTTTCACTGGACTACAAGCAACAATTGCAATATTTCTAAATGATAGAATGCAAACCATCAACACTCCAAAACACTACAAATGTAGCAGCTATACAGCAGAATGGCTCCAATAACTCAACTGTAGTTATGAAAATTGGCTTCAGGCTGCACTTAAGGAATGAACATCAGGCACTGCATCCATTTCTTATGTATTGCTGTCATCTATTCTTCTCCGTCTGCCTCCATTAATCTCTGCCTCTCATTGTCTTTATTTCTCTGTATCTCCCCATCTCCATTGCTCTCTCTTGTCTCCCACTTGTTTTCTTGTTTTCTCACTTGCTTGTCTTTCTGTCATTAGTTCCATTTCAGCCACACCCACACAGCTCCTCTCGTCATCCATCACTCCCCAACGCAGGTTTTCTTTTTCCGAGTGTCTGTGTGTGTGTGTGTGTGTGTGTTTATGAGAGACAGGGATTCAGAGGAAGATAGAGTGAGACAATGTGCGTCTGTGTTTTTGTTTTCTTTTGTGTTTCATCTGTTTTATGGGCGTTTCATGTTTACTTTGAGATGAGCGCGTGTGAGGAAGAAAAACAGACAATGTGAAGTGGGTTTCCCCCAGAAGGCTGCCTGATGGACTTGAAATGTAAAATTTATTCCACTCCTTCATTATTTACTACAAGTTGACACAAGTTAAACACAAGTTAACAACCTAATAAATGAGTGTTTTGCACCCTGCTCTAACTCTCATTCTTTATTTATCCTGCAATGGTTGAATGAGCATTTGTTTCAGCAACACTGCACTTCACATTCATCCAATTACACATATTCACACTTGGGAGCTGCCCAATAGAACCACAGTCTTTGACCATTCAGCATAGAGCAACCCCAGTGGAGCAACTGGGGTATTACTGCTCTGTTGAAGGATTCATCACTGGCAATTGTTCAGTGGGGTACAGTGTGTCAGTTTCTTACATTCAGGTTTTAACAGGCGATTTATGGCTGCTCCAGAATTTTAACAAACAACACATTACTTAGTGCAAAAGCACTCTCACATAAATAGATAATAAATTTAAGCATATCAGCTGTAATTAACTGATATTCAACAGGTATGTGGTCCTGAGATGGCTCCTAAAAGTCTGACACCTGTTCTTACCATCTGGCATGGATTGAATATGATTTAATACTTTGACAATGATCAACTTTTTTATGTAAATAGGAAACCTGAAACTTGAACTTCACACACAAGTTACACAACTGCAATTTGATACTGTAGCCTATGTGTTTCCTTTCAGATATACACTTATTTTAGACACACACTTCAATCAAGCATTATATTTTAATCCATTTATGATTTAAGCTGACCTTTAACTTAAACTGAACTTGAGCATATCAATTTTCTACGTTGATGTTGACCTTTTTGTGAAATTTGATTGTGGAAAATCAAATGTTTCCCCCTCTACCCCCTCTTCCTATATGATGACGTATATCCAAAAATAATTAAATTTTGTATGCTGGAGTATTGATTGCAAAAAGAAAGTATGTAATGAATTTATAGCGGAATTCAATATCCTGTATAGAACAGACAAGTGGCAACCTTGTGTCAATCTGTCTGCACAGAAGACGCAGATTTTTAATATTTTGTAACATGCGGGATGTTGTATTTATCACTGTCCATCAGCCCAGCCCAGTGTCCCTAATTATGTCCATAATGGGCAATTGTGCTCCTTGCGATTTACACCCAAAGCAGTGCCAGTGCAGGAAGTAGCGTGCATTAAAGCTAAGGTGGTAGATGGGCATGTAGTGTGTTACATTCATATTTTATGATACACGTGCCTGTGATTTTGGTCAGAATATGATCTATAGATTATGTATTGTTACTGCATTGATGCTGTCTGACATCATGAGCCTAATTGATGTAACTCAACCTTCATACCTTCATTAGCTGTTATTTTCCCACACACCTGGAAAATAACCACTCATATATTCTAAATATGTCAGTGGCTCTTCTTATATTTAGCATCTATCCAATGAAAAGAGGGCTGCTTTTTAATTAAATAACATGTTTCAAAGAATGATGGAGAATATTATTAATATAAATTTGATAAATTAATATCACTAGTTTTATGTTATTGTGCACTACCTGTCGTTTGCCTTTTGGCACAGCAAGAATACACAGCTGCCGAAGCCCAAAAATAGCTGCACACTTTTTAGTCTCGACTCAAGTTCGGCATGAATCAGACAGAGGTGACCAGATAGTTAAAGTTAGTGCCTAAGTTAAGGTTCTCTAAAGCTAAGACAAACCAATTAGCTTCTAACTTTTATAGCTTACTTTTCCAAGCCTGCCCTAACGAGAAGATGTGCTGTTGGCTCATGCTTAGTCTTTCAGCCTCAGGGACTGTGGATCTGATTTTAACCCGGGTTCTGATAAATTGTGACAACTGGACTGCTGGCTAGGTAGCAAGCTAAGCTAAACAGCTAGCGTAGGCCTCTTCAAACTGATGCTAGCCTTCAAGTAGAATTTACATTTTCCTTGCGTTTTAACACGTAATGTGACTCAAGGACCTTGTCAGGGACCAAACAGTCAAGCAATGAGGAAAACCAGGAGTTTGTTGAAAAATAGGGGTTTTTTATTTACCCAAAAATACCAAACAATAGAAACCAAGAATTTAACATCTTAGGCCTATAAAAGAGGTCAACAAAATATAACTATACTCAAAACAGCATACAACAGACAGAATATGAACTAAACAAACTGACCTGCCTGAATAAGACACAAGGGAACATATATAGTGGCTTGGCCAAACCAATTTACCCACAAGGTGAAAACAAAATGGATGCCAACTACAACTACTACAAGTAAAACAAACTAAACCCAAAATCCCCCTCCAACATGGCAGCACATGGTACGGCTTGATTGGTAGGCCACAGGATATAACCATCCTCCACCCTTGGCCACGCCTTTCTTCCACCAGGACAGACCTCATTGCTGGCTGTTACCCTGTGTGGCTTGGGCCATCACAGACCTGTTGCCTCGTTACGTTACGTTACATTTGTTAACGTCAACATTATATGAGGCTGAGGCAGCTTCACTATCTGGAAAAACGAACAAACGAACAAAAAACAAAACTTGCACTACTCCAATATGTGATTCAGTGTCCACTGTGGTTTCAAGCAGAGCAGAGTCCAAGATTTGTTTTGCCAAGACAATAATGTGCTATTTGGTCTCAACCACAATACAGAACCTGGTGCCCAGTGTTTTCCTCTCTACACAACTACACAAATAAAAACACCACCGTGCAGATACAAGAGACCCAGAATGTGTAGGAAAGGTACCTGCAAGAAAGGGGCACACACAGAGAGAGTCAGTTACGCTTGTATTGCAACATTTTGATTGGGCTTTGAGTATGCATGGTGATGACAATGATACTGCTAGAGGCTTTTCCTCACTGCAAAGAGCATAAGTCGAGGTTGAAACTCTATATCCTTGTGAGATTTTAGTATATAAATATTAAAGTTTTTAAAATGCACAAAATAGTGGCAACTGTCAGCCACAATTTGTCAAGCCCCAGTTGGAAACAGTTTAAAATCGATAACAATTGGCATGCATAGAGAGGGGAAAAGAAGAGGAGAGGCAGGAAGGGAGGAGGGCAGGACTGAATAAAGAGAAAGGAAGAAGAGGGAAGAATATTTGGATTTTAAGTGAAGAGAATAGAAAGTTTTGAATAAAGAAGTGTCAAAGACGGAGGAAAGCAGTAGATGAGAGAAGAGGAGAGGCGAACTGCATAGATCGCAGTTTATCGATTGGAGGTTCCTGTATTTGTTGGCAATGTTTGAGGATTAAAACGCCTTTGTATCTACAAGGAGAGAGAGATAAAGCTGCCAGCTGTACAGACAACACCATGATATGAGAGTGGGAGAGAGAAGACAGTGAGAAACAGAAGATAGAAGAACAGAAGAAACAGAAGCAATAGAAGATAAGAATGGATGTCAGAAAAAAGCGCAGGTAGAGAGAGGAGAAATAGGGGGGAGGTTTAGGGAGAGGAGGAATCGTGAAAGATTAAGACACAAGAGAATACAGAAAAGGGCGGGGGGGTCGGGGGGGGTAGTAGATGATAATGGACAAAGAGAAATTGAAGTCTGATTTGCCTGTGGAGATGTAAGATGTCCCCTTCTCACCCACAAACCCACACTCCCTGTTATTTACTCTATTGTGACTCTTGATTCTATATTTCTGTATGTCACCTCGGCTTTTATTGTGATTATGGTTGCATACTGGGCTGTAACATAAATCCCAATATAGCTCCTCACATTGGCAGGTCCAGCACTCCTGGGCCTCATTCCCTCAATGCAGGGCTCCTCAGGCTCTGTATGAATTAGATTAACGATAAATACATTCTGCATTATGTTGGTATTATTAGTGTGAAAATTATGTATAGTTCAAAATATGCTAATAATGTAGTTTAGAATCTGGTGGAAACATTGTTCATAAAACCCTACTTTGTTCTGGAAAGTGTGCTTAATGTAGATCTAAAATAGAAAATACTGACAGTAGGGCAAAGGTGAACCAACTTGAGCTGGCCAGACTACAAACTATACAATCACACTCTGACAATAAAATAGTAAACTAAAATGAAGAGAGGCAGACTTGACTGGGGTGATATAAATTAACAAGGTGGTGTTGTGACTCAGCCACATGAACAGATGGTAACAATAATAGGAAAATTAACTGGAATTTTCTGTCTGCCATCAAACTGCACCAGCAGGGACCCTGTCCATCAGTGTGAACAACAGTGAGCACCACGGACAGCTCCCGCATACACGGTGGTCCCAGGATCAGCACCACGGACAGCGGTCATGACACACTAGTGCAGAATGTTATAAATGATTCACCCAAGCGGTACAGAGGAGGCTGTTATAGAGGCTGTAGTAAACTCATCAAATGGAACAAGGAAAACTTAATGTGTAAACATAGTATTTTAGATCAGCAATGTTAATTTACAACATAAAGAAGCCTCTAGAGAGATGAAACCAAATTCATTTTAAGGTAAAATTGGACCATATCAACTTTTTTTCAGTTGAAAATTAAGTCATTAATAGTTTTTAATTTCCTTTTTATTTCATTGTTTTTCAGAAAAACGTATTCATTCTGCAATCTTTTTATTTAAATTGTTAAAAGTGTGCATACCGGTTTGAATGCAAAAGAGCAATTATGATCGTAGACATATTGAGGTGAATGAATGAAAAGTAGATTATTTGGAGTGACATGGGATATGCTTACTTACTTAATTACTTACTTACTTGCTTACTTCTTGAATAATACACAAAATCCTTCCAATGTCCTTCAAAAGTTGTATGTCATTACCCTGAACATTTTCAACTTGATCACATCATCTGCAACTCTAAAATGTGGAGCCCCACAAGGTCTAATCCTTGATCCACTTCTGTTATACAATTGTTACAATTGCAGCAATGACATCAGCGGATGTATGTATGTATGGCTTTCAACTTTAAGTTTTCTTGCTGCATTTCCATTTTATCATTCAGAAGCACTTTCTTAAGAGAAACTTTTGCCTACTTTCCCTCTCCTTGCTTTCCCACTGAAAAGCCCACATGGTTTACTGTTTTTCTTACAATTATAATAAACTCCTTTTTAAAATAAGTTTGTCATTACATATTTAAGTAGGCTAAAAACTATAAATGGTCACTTTTGGTGCTTTTGTAGAAATTCAGAAATTTGTGTTTGCCTAAAGTATCTGAATTTTCAAGAGGAAGTGACTCAGAGGGGGAGATGAAGAAGAGGATAAAGAAAGAGCAAAGGGAAGAAGGAATGTGATGAATGGAAGGAAGGGAGAATGAGATTAAGTGAGGGAGAAAAAAATCTAGAGATACACTCAAGAATCATGCGAGTGATATTAGCCAGGGTGAAAGTGAGGACAAGTACTTCTTCTTTCTTCCCTTCTGTCGTTTACTTGGCAGAGCAGCTCCTCTGATTGTTCCAGTTTGGCAGTATCACTTTGTACTCAACCTCTCTTTTTCACTCTCTCTCCAAGTTAATGTGGAAAAATAAAAGAGCACTTAGTGGTTGAAATTTATGACCAGACAAGAAAACTAATTTTTTTAGGTTGAATTCTGTTTCTGTGCATAGAAAGAGATTGGTGCTAGTAGAAGCCATATTATATAATACTTTTTATATGTGTGTGTGTGTTTGTAGAATTCAACTTTCAACTTTAAGATGACTTGAAATAGCCAGGCCTCAATTTTAGTGTCAGATGGGTGTTACATTGTAGGACAATTTCTTTTTTTTAAAGTTAGAATTTCAGTTCTAATTCAGGCATACATTAAATGAGAAAGTTGAATTACACTTTAGTTTTGATATTCACTGTGAAATGGTTCAGGGTTAGTTTGACACATAAAAAAAATGCCTCTTTTGATTAACTGCTTTCCTCTTTGTGAACAGAATCGCCTTTTATAATCAGAAATCATAAAAGACATGAACCGAAACCTCTCATCATAATGGCCGTGACTCTTATCCTGGCTGCTTTGTCATCTATCATGTACCATCAGTTCATTTGCATGTCGCACCATTTGCACTGCATTGCATTGATCAAACCCCTGGAGGTAACACAAGGTGAAATGTTGCACTTCCCACTGCAGTTGTAGAGGAAGATGGCTGCAGGATAGGAGGCTATTTTTTTTATGGCCTCAGGCTCACCACCTGTTTTTTTGCTGGATGTTAGTCCATTTTTGTAGATGTATACAGTATGTACTGTATATGTGTATAAAAGTGTGTGTGTGTACTTTTGACCTCTCTAGTGATTAACATGTTGTGCCTGTACTCTCAGAGGGATGGTGAGATTTTGTGTGTGTATGTGTGTGTGTGTGTGTGTGTGTGTGTGTGTGTGTGTGTGTGTAGTGGAGTACCATCGCAGGGCGTGCTGCTGAGGGAACAGCTGTCAAGGGAGGGGCGCGGGTAATGATGGTCATGCATCACTGTGTGTGTGCGCGTGTGTGTGTGATGGTTTGGAAACTGTGTCTGCTCATACGTCAGTCTCCCATGTCTGTCTGTAAGCTGCTGGGTGCCTCCAGACGTGTGTGTACTGTGTGTGTGTGTTTGCTAGCCTTGAGTCTGACAGTCTGTCAGAAAAGCTTTCTAATTGTGGTTAAAAGATGGCAGGGCAGAGTCAGCCTAATTTATCATTCACCTAGTACACACAGAGACACTGACACACAGACACACAGACACACACACACACACACACACACACACACACACACACACACACACACACACACACACACACACACACACACACACACACACATAAGCAAAGTAGGTTATGTGATTTGGCAGGTTTCTTGGCTGTTATCAGACAGCACACGGGTGTCTGAGGTGACTGAGTTATATAGAAACACACTATATGTATGCAAATGAGTATTTATGAATAAAATCTTAGGGTCTATTTTTTTCTGCACAGAAAAAAAGATGAGAGGAGGAAGAGGAGGGGGAGAAGAGAGGTTAAAAGGAGAGGATGGAGTGAAGAGAAAAGAGAATGGGAAAGGCAAGAGAAGGCAATAAAATGGGCTGGAGTGGAAAGAAGAGGATGAGAGAAGAAGATGGGAGACAGAATGCGAATGACAAAAAATAGAAGCAAAGGAAGGGAAGAGGAAGGCAGGAAAAAGTGAAGGAGGTAAAGGGATGGAAGAGGAGGAAATGTGAAAAAAAATGTAAGAATTACACATAAAAAGAAAGGGGGAGGGGAATGGGAGAGAAACAGGTGGGGTAAAAAGAAGAGAAAATAAAGATGAAGAGAAAAGGTGGAAGGAGAAAGCGGAGGAATAGGTAGCAGAGAAACAAACGGGTCAGTTGTAGGGGACAGAAAGATGAGAGAGCAACGAGAGCGAGACCAAAGTAGAGAAACAGAATCAAACCGGAGGGAGAGGAAAGAAAGCAGGAGAGAAAGTGCATTAATCTGTGCTGGCAGCCTGGCAGCCTGCAGAAGAAGAAAAAACTGTTTATAACCCTTTCTTTCACTCTTTTGTCCTTTCGTTTCACTGATTTGTTCCCTTATTACTCCTCTGCTCTGTTTTGGGCCTGTTGCTTTGTGTGTGTTTATACTTTTATGTCTGCCTGTGTCTGTGTATCTGGGGCCTGTTTATATGTGTTAGTGTACCTGTTTCTGTACCCGATTCTGCATATTTTATATTTTCACAATGTTTTATGCATGTGTGTCTTTTCTGTGTGTATGCACCGAATATTGACACACGGGTGGAATCACTTAAAGCGTTTTAAAGCTGCATGGAGGGAAGCAACACAATTGCATGTCAGCATCTCGGTCTCGCACTTTCCCTGCATCCAAATTAAATTCAGTTTCTTTTTTAAAATGAGTATCTCTCTCTCATCTCACTCACTCACTCACTCACTCACTCACTCACTCTCTTAGACACACATACCTGAACATGCATAAGCTTGCAGTTACAGAGATAGCCAGTTTGTGTCTATGGGTCATCACTCCACCATGGGTCAAGATTAAAGGATTTTCTGACAGGAGAGTTTCTCATCCCCTGGCAGGGAGGAGGAGAGAGACAGAGACAGAGACACAGGTTTATGGAAGAGTTACTTTAAAGTCCAGACAGTGGAGAGCTCCACAGGCCCGTCTGGGTACCTGCTTGGAACAGCTAACTAATGATGCTACCTGTCTGTCTTTATCACTGTTAGCATTGCAAAGTTAAAACGGAGACAGGCAAATATGTCTTCGGGTGAAGTCACTGCACAATGTAGCCTGCTGGCTAATTACATGGTCAGTTCGGCCAAATTATAAAAATGATATTTTCTGGTACTGGTAGCAGATACTTTTGGTTTATTTGTCAAAAATGTCTGCCTCCACCTCAGTGCAATGGAGATGAATGGACTAAGTTTGTGGTGCTCATGGCAGTGAAAAATTACATTTAAAAAAAAATAGCAGCAACATTTCTCTCCAGAAACCGTGTGCTTGTTATTCTGGGTAATTTACAAACTTTACTATCCACAGTTTTCATTGTGACTGTGAAAGGTATGGATTTTATTGCATGTTTTAATATCTACCAAAGAAATAGTTCTTTTCAAGCTACTGTAAAATACCACTTACTGAGGTTGCAACAGAGAAGTGTGTTCCCTGTTTTTCTAAATTAAATTTTGAATGTCATATGGACAGAAACACAGTAGTAGTACTACTGTGCTGCCATTTTGGAGAAGCTTCCAGATGATATAGCTAAAACCGATACAATAATGCAGACAAAAAGATAGAAAATTAAATTCTCATTGCACACCTTTTTCAGTTTCTTACAGCAACTCCTACTCTTCATCTCTGTATCATATTGTGGATTAAGAGTTAATTATTAAATTTCCGGACAAAAAGAGTGGGAGTCTGCCCAGGGACACGGTGCAAGAGGGAGATCTGGGTGAAGGAGCAGAAGAGGAGTGAAGTGAGGAGAGACAGAAAGGGAAAGGAAGAGAAAATGTGGTGATGTCAGTTACAGAGGGAATGCCCCGAGGTTGAAAAGAGAGTAGGTAGACATGGAGGGAGGTATGAGTGTGAGTGTGAGTGTGAGTGTGAGTGTGAGTGTGTGTGTGTGTGTGTGTGTGTGTGTGTGTGTGTAGAGCACATGGTCTGAAAATGTCTGTCAAAGCTTTCCAAGTGTGTGGTCATGTGTGTTAGTGCTTGGCATGCAATAGTGCTCTGTGTGTGTCTCTACATGTGTGCAATTGTGTGCGCGTGCAGTTTGGAGTCCAGGAGAGCTGCTGGACATGCCAGTGGACTGTTGTACTTTGCCACCGGAGGAGGTTAACTAATCCCCTGTGTGTGTGTGTAGGTGTGTGTGTGTGTGTGTGTGTGTGTGTGTGTGTGTGTGTGTGTGTGTGTGTCTCTGTGTGTGTGTATAAGACAGGCGGCACTGTAGGGCATCACCTTGGCAGAGGTATTAAATCTTTTTCATCCTCTCCACAGGCTGTGGGGAGGACCAGGAGACAGATTTCCTCACACAGACACACACACAGACACACACTTGCACATAACTGCTTTGTAGGATACAAACACTCATGCTGAAACAGACAGAAACCTTTTGCATACTATGATACAATACACTTATTCACATGCAAAATCCCATTATTACGGTCACACACACAGACAATGTCTAACAGTCTACTGGTTTCTATCTTAACATTATCCCAACGCTGTCACTATGTCAATGAATCACACCCTGACTCACACACAGCCAGTCAGTAGAATCCAACCTGGGATGTGCTGCATGTGCAATATGAGCTGGGACATCAGTATCTGGTGGGAAAATGTCTCCCTCAAAATTTTTATTTGGCTCTCCGTCAGATTTGATCAAACTTATGCTCATCAATGTTGTAATAAACTGATCCACAGATGTAGCCATTGTAGAAACGTCACATTTTACTGAATGCTTGCTGAGTTTTACTACAACAATAATTGTTCTGTTGTTTTCATCCTTTATTCGGTTGTGGAACATTAAAAGGGCTCGTCTGGTACCCAGTTAAGAAACGTATTTGAGTTTATGTTTTTTATTGTTGTTTTTCTACATTGCTCAGAGGTATACTTACTATGCTTTCTGGCCCTCAAATAGTAACACAAAATAACAACAGGGATGTTTGTTTAATGATGCTCAAGTTTGCGATGTTTCACTCAATACATGATAACTGGCATATAGTGTGCCAGGTTAATAGTAAATACATCCATATGCACTTCCCATAATTTCACATCTTTATAGGTTGATGAGGACCACATGAATTCTCCAATTAGCAGCAGACAAATGTACAATGGCTTATGGAATACTGTACTGGTTGTGTCCTTCAGATTCTGATCTTTTTGAAACTTTCAAAATCTGAAACTTTGAGTTTCTGTATTCTCATCTTCTCACTGTCTGTTTATCCTTTAACATATCATGTTTACTGCAAATAAACTACATCCCACCCGTTCTCTGACAGTCTGGTCGAGTGATGGTTAACTCAGGAGGGGTCAAAGGTCACTGCTGCATCAAATACTTGGCATTAAAGGAAACACTGATTTCCTCTCTTCTCAGCTATAAAGAGAAAAAATTGTACATTTGTTGGCCACATGTGAGGGACTTTTGAAAATAGACAAGCCTTTTTTGGCCTATTGTGATGCATCCAGTTTGGAAATTTGAATTGTTCAACTCCTGACTTCTGACACAACCAATGCATGTTGGGAAACTATCTATCCTTCCATTAGCTGAAATAAGTAGCTGTGAGATGAATTATTGGTTTTCATCGTCACTCTGGGAGGTTTACATTTTGGTCATTTTACCCATGAGTACATGCACATGCTACAAACTCCATTTGTCCCTGGTGGATTATTTGCTGAATCAGGTATGGTGACAGCAGGTATAGCAACTACTATAATACCATAAGTAATATAATCAAGATTTGTTGCCACTCTGAAAGCAGACGTTAAGTCATTTTAAATGCATGTGGACAAGTTTGGCAGTTTTGTTTGGGTGAAATATACCTGAAATATGTTGCACTCTCACACTTTCTCAAACACAATGGCTTGGGAAAAGACATGGCTAGACTGATTAGATTGGCTGTGTTTTACCTTTATAAGAGATATGAATGATGAGAGAGTATGTACAGTGGCTGTAGGTATTTGATACATAAGCTGGTTGCTGGTTTGACTCTAATTGGACCAAACACTACCATAAAGGTGAACATAAGTCAAGTGCTTAAAGCCACTGGAGTTGCTCAGCGGTCAACAAGGAGAGACATGAAGGACATGAATGTGTGTAACCAGATGGTGTTAACCTGTGTTGCCGAAAAAGAGAAGCCACCATGCCCCAAACCCTGTTGCCCTGATGTCGTATCACTTCTTGGATTACTGCCGAAGTTCTGCATGTGAGTGACTGTAAAATGACTTGACACTGCAAAGAAGCTTAGGGGGAGATTATGTTTCATATTCACACACATCAAGATTATTCCCAGATATTCAAAGTCATGTTATCTCTCGGTACTGGCAGATCATTTGCAAGTTTTGCTTGCAAACAAAAAAAAACAACAAAATCTGAAACTTTTGGTATTCTCTTCTTCTCACTGTGTGTTTGGCATTTATCATATCATGTTTACTGCAAGGAAACTAAATCTGACCTGTTTTCTGTTCTCTGTCTGGCCTGGTAGTGTGACTTCAGTATTGCTCAGCTGAACTTTCAACTTGCCTGAATTTTTCTCAGAGTTTCACACATATTAAATCGTGTTTGAAGAGGCAGACGTTAAAACTGTTGAGTGTACACAACTGTGCTAATAAATGCTGGATTAAGGCTTCGGATTTAGACATTTACTTAGGATGCTCTACGTCTTCAGAAAACTTTCTGTAAAATTGAGATAAAAGTGTTCATTGTTGAACAATAATACATGTATTTAATTATTTGTTTATTTTGTATAATTGTTTATTTATTTGGATCCTAATTCGCTATCACCAGGGCAACAGCATATACTAATACGTGTTAGTGATAAACAGTGTGCAGCTTGTAAGGGTTTGTCATCAGCTGAGTTTCCTCAGCTTCCTCCTATACCTAAATGCTGTTTGTTTGCGTTTGTGTGAAGCTTGACAGTTTGTTGGTATTATATTCAACACAGCGATTGTTCCGGTACTCCAGGGTCCCATAGGACTGCATGTCCTAACCACCAGACACAAACACACACACCCATTTTAACTATACACACAGTATTAGGCCAAATCAAACTGAGATGTCCATCTTGAAGTTTTATTCTTTGGGAAATACACTTATTTGCCTTCTTGTAGAGAATTGGATAAGCAGATTGATACGACTCTCATATCTGCATGCTACGTATAAAGCTAGAGTCAGGTCAGCTTAGCTTAGTATGAATACTGGAAACAGTTCCAGCTAGCATGGCTCTGTCCGAAGGTAACAAAATCAGCCAACCAGCCCCTCTAAAACTCACTATTCATGAGTTGTTTATTGTTTGTTAAATTCCCTTTTTTTGTGGTGGATCATGTGCTGGACTATTTCTTGGCCGGGCGCAGTGATATTTCCTGGTTGCCTGGCAACCTCGCAGTGATGACAAAACTCACAGAAGTCACTGACCCCGACTAAGACATACCCCAGCACATAAACCCCCATAAAACCACTTTTTGTTTTACCCTTGGATTCTGTACTGTAGGAAGGTGGATGTTGTTATAGACAGATTCAGGCTTGCTGCTTCCCTCTGATTCCACTCTTAATGCTAAACTAAGCTAACCAACTGCTGTATGTTCAAATTTAGCTAGATATGAGAGCGGTGTGTATTTCCAAAATCTCTAACTTTTTAAAAAAAAAATCAGCTTTTTTTAATTAGGCAAATGTCACGTTACTAAATACCACACAAAACTACAGCCACTTATAAATTTAACCCTTAAAACGGTGCCACTGAGTAACATGGAGAGAAATTGTCTTTTCTCCTGTACATTTCTCTGAGATCTCTTTCTTTCATCCTCCTCTTCGCTTATAATCTCAATGTCCCTTCTTTCAGTCCAAGTTTCAGAATGCTGACAAGTAGTGTTGGTGGTACTGGCAGTTGTGGTAGTGGTGGTGGTGGTGGCAGTGGTGGTGAGAAGGGGCATTAAAAGGTGATTAAGACAACACTGGAGGTAGTTTCTACCTGCTGGGCCTCCTGCTGTGTAATCAAAGCCGGCCTTCTTGTCTCCTCCTTTCTTCTCTGTTGCTTTTTTCTCTGTTCACATCTCCTTTGTTTCCTTCTGTCTTCCTCTCCTCTTTTCTCATTTCCTTTCATCTCTCCTTCCTTTCAGTCCCTCTTTTCATTTAGTCTCATTTCCTCTTTTCTCGTTGCCTCCTGTCCTTTGCTTTTCTTTCATCTATCGCCTTCCCTATTTTTTCCTTCTTTCTCCCTCTCTCCCATAATTTCCTCTCGAGCAAAAACAGTGGCTAGGAAAAAACAGTGTGGAGGCGCAGCCTGTGTGTGTGCGTGTGTGTGCGTGTGTGTGTGTGTGTGTGTGTGTGTGTGTGTGAGTGTGTGTGTGTGTGTGTGTGTCAGCATGCTGGGCTGCTGTTGATGCTCCTGCTCCTAGTTTTTCTCTAAATTTTGTGCCTTGAAATAATGTGAAGGTTGGCATAAGGTGATGGGTACTCAGCTGGTGTCGTTTAGGCTGCAGAAACCATTGTGCAGAAGAAAAAACAGATGGGACTGTTTGATTTCAAGCCACTAATCACTGTTGTCTTGGGCAGCGCTGAGCCCTTGACACTGTCATGGCACCTGTCCAAAACACTGTTGTTGACTTGCTTGCTTGAGAAGTGCCCCATCAAAGCTATTAGCTGAATGGATTGTACGCACTTTGAATAGCGCTCATTTGAGCAGTTTTCCATCTTAAATGCGGCAGTGTTCTCCTGCTCTGCAACAGCTAGCTTTGCTGCTGTGATAGAGGTAACAAAGCACAGTGTGGAAGAGGAGGGAGCCAGCCAAAACTGACAAAGCCAATAGGAAGATAATCTGAGGAAAAGACCACCCTGAATGAAGAGGGTATTAGATATCAAACTGAGCAAATGTCAGTAATTTTGCAAAAATCGTCAAAGGATGTGATCAAGTTCATTAAAATTTAGTTGGCTTTCCTCATTGATGTTTACTGTACAATGTTAGACTGCCCTATTTTTGTGTGTGTGTGTGTGTGTGTGTGTGTGTGTGTGTGTGTGTGTGTGTGTGTGTGTGTGTGCGCGTGTGCTGTTTAATATCCATGTACACCTCTGCTGAAATGACTGATTCAATCAACAGAAAATTAATTAGCAACAGTTTTATTACTTATCAAGAAAAATGCAAAATATGTGTTGTTCTGTCTCACTCTTTCTTTTTTCGTTTATTGAATATCTGTGGACTGTCGGCTGGACAAAACAAGCTGAAGATGTCACCTTGACCTTTGAATTGAATTTGCAATTAGGATAATCAATTGATGAAGCTCTACTTGTTTTGAAACATGAGAGTGAAATAGTAATTCTTTAGATGAGCAGCGAGTAAAGAAAGCTGCAGAGAACACTGACTGACAAACTCAGCTAGATGTAGGGAAGAGATTGTGGGTGAAAATGGGAATGAGGTCCTGAGAGAGACAGATATGTGAATGCAAACACTGAACAACTTATCTCCAAAACAGAGATAGAGACTGAAAGACAGGCGGTGGGAGAGAGACAGAATCAGATAGGTGAAAAAAAAAAAGACGAGAAAGACCCAGATGAGAGCAGCCAGAGCGATATAAAACAGTTTAATAGAAAAATACAAAAATCTAAGAGGGCGTGAGATAAATGAAGACAGAGCTAATCAGTGAGGCATGTTGTTAATGTGTCCTGTGTTTACAGTGTTGTGTGTGGGTGTTCTTATGTGTGTGTGTGCATGCATGTGTGTGCATGTATATTTTTAGCTGTGAAGATGAAGCTCAGTACATCTGGTACCCCTTGCCCTAGGGAGGCCAGAGCAGCCACATACACACACACACACACACACACACACACACACATGCGCACACAGACATACAGACACACACACGCACACACAGACATACAGACACACACACATGCACACACAGACATACAGACACACACACATGCACACACAGTCATACAGACACACACACACACACACACACACACACACACACACACACACACACACACACACACACACACACACTCAGACACTCTATCTTACTTTATTTCTCTCACTTTCAATCTCACACTTCTGTCTGTCACAAACAAACACACATGCATACACCCACTAATGTGTACCCTACATACTGTATATAGTACACACTGAGATATAATCATACATGCACAAACAATAAAAAAACCTGTGCACGTGCAAGACACGCATGACCACACATGCAGTAGTAGTGCACACACACACACACACACACACACACACACACACACACACACACACACACACACACACACACACACACACACACACAGCTTCATCATCACAGCTAAAAATACACACACACATACATACACTGTGTCCCGGCTTCATCGAGACAAAGCTCACTACAGGTGGAGAAGCAACTCTTTCTTTTTTTTTTTTTTTTGGTTTTGGTATATTACTTTAAAAAACAGTTTTTTTTCACTGAGAATTTGACTGATTGTATTAATTCAACCTAGGTCATTTTATATCGCCTCTATATTCAGTACAGTATAATTAACTAAACCTGAAGCTTATTTACTTGTCTTTTGCAAAATACATGCTGGCATTGACATTGAATTTCTTTATTTGAAAAGAGATAATGTACAAGGAACATTAACCATATAAAAAACAAGGGGAGCTGTAATGTAAGCTAAGCTAGTTAGCTAGTCTGTACCACCAGACTGCAAGCTCAAAGCACTGGGGGAGTTTTGGACCACCAGGAGAAAGAGAGGTTTTAAGACTTGGGGCAATGGGGAGCCAGTGGGGAATGCTGACGGGGAGTAGAGCCAGTGTCGTGCCAGAACCAGAACTGTGAGAGCAGGCAATGTAACGGGGATCAGCAGCCTCATGGCAGAGGAGAAGAAACCTTAGAGGAGGACATTAATAGAAGAGAAAAGGAGAGACTGAAGAAGCTGCTGTACAAGAGTAAATCTGGAACTGGCTTAGTAGTTAGCGAGAGCTAGTGGAGATAGTGGTATTCCACTCGGAAACCAGGGGCGCCAAATCCCAGCAAACACCAAATCTTGTATAGTGTTAGTTTAAGTATCCATTCAGCCTTGGCGAGCTTGGATAATAAGTCCCTCTCCAGGGTCAGGACAGTTTATGGAGAAGTGTTGGCATAAAGGACTAGAGAAAAGTCCACCAGGAATACACATATGTCTTTGGTATCTATCTTTATGTTGTGGGACAGAAAACTGAACATTGGGTAAAACATGGTGTATTGATTTTAAATTCACTTTAACAAGCAGAATGTCTTTGTGACACACACGTAGCACCATAGTCTCTCTCCTCTGTTTCTACGGCCTCTTTCTCTGTCTCTCTGTTTCTTTATCAATAGACAATTCACATAAAGAATCTGTTACATACTGGCTTTACTCCTACAGTACACTGTCAACATACTGAAAAAAAAGAGGATCATAAACAGATAATTGTTCCACAGGATACTTCATGCTGTGTAGGAACTGGAACATTTGGCAATAAGGAAAAGACCTCCAGCACATTTTTGCATTCTCCACAGCACACAAGAAACATTGCACACCGTCTCTCAGTGTCTTCTAGTATTGCTTCTTCCCTTCCTCTAGGCTTCTCTCAGTTTTGGCTGTTACACCATCCCAAAGGGGCACTGAGTGAGAGAGATGGGAAGAAGAGGTGGTGGCGGTTGAGGGTGGGGGGTGTTAGTGTAAAAAGCAAACTGTCCCTGAGTGGTCCACACAGACACACAGACACACACACACACACACACACACACACACACACATACACATTTGCTGATTACACTCTTTTCCCATTGTGCCGTGGGGTCACTTGGTGTTTGAAGCACTGAGCACTGTTGTGACCTTCACACCACAGCTCTCTATCTAAAAGTTACAATGGCACCTCAAGCTTAACATTTTGCAAGGAACCCAGAGTAAAATGTGTTTTTGAGAAAGATGTTTATGTTTTTTATGTGACTTCGAGGAACAACTTAAATGAACAATATAATATCTACTGTAACTACCTCAGGTACAATATGACGCTAGGTTCAGGCCAAATTGCCCCCGACGATGAGTGGACAAATCTGGTCTGAGCTCTGTCTGATGATGTGACGAGTTTACAGATGATTGATCATTTGAAACCTTTTAGATATTTGAATACTATTGACATTACCTGAACTGCAGCCTTAACACTTCTGCATTCATCTATTCATATATGCATCAATTCATCCATCCATCATAGCAGTATTTGCTTATTAAACACACAAACATTCAAAACAATGGTCTGTGGGGCTTCAGTGATCCACTTTTATTTTTCAGTGCAATTTGTTGCTAAGCCAACAAACCACCTACAGACTGGTTTGGCAACGCTAGCTCATTAAACTCTCTCAGTTCTGTGGCACAAAACGAACTCTCTGGGATTAATAGCTCTGCTTCTCGTAGAACGCTTGTAAACATCCATCCATCCACTTGTGCGCTCCTGTCAGGTCTCTTTCCTACTTATCTCCTTGTTCTTCTATCCATCACATCTTTATTCCATTCATACTTGATCCATACAGCCATCCTCGTATCCATAGATACATTTCTATGTTCAACGTAGTATTTATATCGTCTTTATAGATCCTTGGGAGTGCTTGTGTAAGAGCACAGCTGTGCAGTTCACACCAGTGTTGGTTCACCTGCTACAGTTTTGCATTTCTGAGTGCTTGAATGACTGAAAGCATGCTTTAGGTTGAGCCTTGGTAAAATGTATTTGCATAAAGAAACACCAGGCAGTGCAATACAAGTTACACAGGCATGAGTCATCACTACATTGGTACACATTTCATTCAAATATATACATTTATCAAAGGCAACATTCAGCGGCTCTTATAATATCCGCTCTACCATCTTCACACCTCATCCTGAGCTCTGAAAAAAGTGTTACCACATTTTGTTTAAGCAAATCTTGATTTCTATACTATCATGGCAGAATCCTATGTGGGAATTAATAAAGCAGATTTGGATTAAAATAAAGAAAGCCTGATAAAAGGATGTAAACAGAGTCGATAGCTGAATGTTTTGCCATTGTACTCCGAGACAGCCATACATTCTTCAGTACTGATCCAAGAAAATCTCTTTTTCTTTCTCCACTTCAAAGTCACACTCTGACCTCCTCTTTTCTCTCACTCTAGTAATAAATACTGTTCAATAAAGCAGAAATAAGCTTAATAACTTAAGCATTTTAAATGACATCCAACCTGAAAAGCAATATTTTGTTCGTAAAAAGTGTTATGTGAATGCATGTGTATGAGCTCAATCATGCAAATACTCTTAATATATAATAACATTTCTTGAACCCATACAGCATATGCATGTGCATGTGTTACACATGCGTGTGTGTGTGTGTGTGTGTGTGTGTGTGTGTGTGTGTGTGTGTGTGTGTGTGAGAGAGAGTGTGTTTATCCAAAAATGTAGTTCCAGTTTTCCTGTGCCTGTATTGCTATTGCTCCATGCCTGTGTTCATGTTTGTCAGTTTGTCTGTTTGGATGGATGTCTCAGCTGGCAGAGCAACATCACAGATGAGTCAGACAGGGCTGAGCTCATTTTGACACAGAGTGAGAGAGTGAGAGAGTGAAAGAGAGAGAGAGAGAGAGAGAGAGAGAGAGAGAGAGAGAGAGAGAGAGAGAGAGAGATGTCTGAACAGGATGCGGCCTAAAAAGGCAATTATCTGTGATTTTTCTATTCATATGTGTTTTTGAAAGGTAATAATAAGCTCTGAGGTGTCATATTAGCAAAAAGTATACTCCTGAAAAACACTAAAGATATTCTATTCAATTCTTCAGATGGAACAGACTTTTTTTCTTTACACACACACACACACACACACACACACACACACACACACACACACACACACACACACACAATAGCAGCCATAGAAATCCAAAGTTTTCCTGCATGCTTACTCAACTACTGCTGCACTTTGGCATCATCCCTCAGAGATTTTGCTTGGAAAAGTAATTTTCCTTCTTCTTAGTTGTCAGAAGTTATAAAAAAAATGTTCGTGTAACTGTGTGTGTTCACTAAAAGATACAAGGATTTCTTTTTAAAATATACTAACTTGTTTCCGCAACTTAATGTTTAAAAACAGTCTTGTCTGCTGCACTAATGGAGGACAGACGGAACAGGAATGCAAGAGGCCTCTACAGCAATGTGCACTTCAAGTCAAGGACTTAGTTTTTGCACAAAGGTTAAAAGAATGTACATTTAAGTGTAAGAGAAGAGAAAATTTTAATGAATATCGTCAAGAGTATTGGCTTGCTGGGCTTAAAGCTTTTCCTCAGACCTATATTTAGCAGTCTTCCATTTAAGTGCTGATTATTATGCAACCACAAAAATGACAAAACAAAATATAACAAAAAAGCACTTGAATGAAAAATGCTTGAGAGTGAAGGGCAAAAAAAGCTTTGTCTTGTTCACTGAGCTCACAGGGGTATCCATACACAACCCCCCCCACACACACACACACACACACAAACACAAACACACTCACTGGGTTCAAATTTCACAAATACACATGTGAATTCTCTCCCTCCTCATTTTCCCAGTGTGCCTCCTGTCCAACCATACATTACATCAGCTCTGACGGGAGTGTTTCTTGACAAGAAGTTGATGTAGGTTGAAATAATGCGTAGGAAACACTATAAATTGATGTATGTAAGGTGTTTTTTATTAATAAACTGGATTGGAACTGTGTTTGTGTGTGTGCAGAGTTAGAGATGTGCTATAATTGGATGAAGCGTTTGATTCATGGTGGCTGGATGTTTCAGAGGAAGTCCCTTTCATCTTTTTATCACTCATCTAGCGCATCTCTCCTCTTTTATTTTATGTCATTCTTTTGTTTTCTCTCACTTTGTTTCTCCCCTCAACTCCCCCAACATCTCGTTCACTCTACCCCATCCGCTTCCTCTCTCTCTCTCTGTCCTTTGTGCTTTCTGTCTCTCTTTCTTTTCTTCTTCTTCCTCCAATTCTTTCCTCTCCTCATTCCGCCACCTCCATCTCTCTGTTTGCAGCTTGCCTATCTGCATGTCTGTGTTTTGGCTGTGTGGGCGCGATCCTGTCAAAACCTGCTGTGTGTGTGGGGCTGTGTGTGTCTGTGCGCTTCAACAAATGTGTCAGAGTGGGTTTGCTTTGCTTGTGCATCTGTGTATTTCTGTTTGTTGGTCGTGTGCGTCTGAGTTATGGTGATCTGTGTGTGTGCAGTTTTGGTGATTGTTCTATGTAAGTATGTCAGCATGCATTTCTGTGTGTGAATTCTGTGTTTTCATTCCTATCTGCGTGTCTGTACCATGTGAGTGTGTGTTCTTGTGTTTGTGCATTATATTTTGCATGTGTGTTTGTGTATACTTCTTCCTTTTTCAGTTCCCCCGGTCTGTCAGGCTTTGAAAAACCTCATTTTTTCATTTTTCTAAAATAAACTGTTTTTCTTTCCTGTGGATGAGAGACAGAAAAAAGGAGGATAAAAAAGTCGGCTTGTTTGATCGATTTCTAACCCACCCAAAGCTCAGCTTTGATTTTACCACGCCTAATCAATGCATCCTTACACGCGCGTGCACACACACGCACACACATACACAAAGAAAACAGCTTTGAGATTTTCTTAGCTGCAGGTTTAGCTTTTCAAACAGAGACGAGTCAAGAGTGTGGCGCCAAGTGCCTCTCACCCAGCTCCCTACTGTTTTTTCCTCCTCTCCATGGTGGAAAACTTTCTAAGAAGCATTTTTCACTTGGCATAAGAGTGCTTTGCCCTTGTGAGGAGGCTTTGGAAGACGTTTATTTTATTATTTATATTTGTGCATGATTTTTCAGCAGGGTGTCTGTTGTATTGCCCCTGACAATGAATGGATGTCTACTTAAGCTGCCTTATGTGCAGAATGGGCACAGCAGTTTAACATTTCACAGTTTATGTTTTAGATATTTCACTTCACTAGTTACTTTTTTTCTTTCTCTAACTCTAATTTGATAAATTCTTCTGAGAAGGCAATTTTAAGAATTTATCCACTAGAAACAAGAAGGAAATGAAACGAACAGAATGCAGTGCATGCGTCCTTGTATTTAATATGTATGTGTGCGCATGTAACTTTATAATTGAGCAGACTTTATCCACTCTGGATAAAGATTCCTAGAAAATTTCTCTGTGTAATGGGTCAGATGCGTTTCCATCCTGCTAGATTTTTTTGTGTTTCTGTGTGTGTGTGTGTGTGTGTGTGTGTGTGTGTGTGTGTGTGTGTGTGTGTGTGTGTGTGTGTGTGTGTGTAAATCCTGATTTGTTGTGTAGTGAATTGGCACAATATAGCTGGCACACTTGACCCTGACAGCCTTCCCTAAGTATATTCTAACCAAACTCAGCCATTTGTTTCGGTCTGCTCTCTAAAAATCTATGACAGCCATGTTCTGCTCTCAACTGCCATCTTTAATAAGGGCTGCAGTCGTTCATACGTGTCTGCCTGTCAGTAACACTCAGGGTAGGTGCATACATGCAGTCTGCACACCACAAATAACAGCTAACACTTAGCTTACTGTTTGATGATAAGCGGTTTCTGCTCTGGTCCTTATGTCCCTATATGTCAAGATAAATGAAAAGTACTTCGTGAATATTACCATGGCAACTGAGTTTATGCAGAGTGTGGTACAATCACACAAGTGGTGTAAGACTTGTGCATGCCCCAGTACACAGTATAAAGTTATAGGAGTGGAGATTCAGCTGTTGCAGAAGTCCTTTTATTTATTTTTTGTGCATGCTTGCTGAGCTGTGGCTGCACTTTAGCCTCACCACATAGAGCATCAGGGAGGAATCGAATTTTGCTCTTTTTTAAAAAGCTCCTGGAACATTTGAGGAAGCATGTGGTACAGTAGCTACTCACAAGACACACTCAGATTTGGTGTTTAACTGTGTTAAAGTGTGTCTTTCTTTCTTTTTGACCCCCACCTGCATTTCAGAACTGGAAAACTGCAGCTGACACTAGAAAAGGTAGCATGAGGACATGTTTGAAAGTACAGTGCTAGCCTTTGAAGCTTTGCTTGCTCATGACAAATTTGGAGCAAGGATTTTTGCTTTATGGCTGAAGCTGTAGTAGTGAATGAATGTCCCCTTCAAAAATAAGGGGAACACCACGTTTAGTGCTCTTTTCCCATTTCCTTTCTACTAAGTCAGAACAGATGTTAAAGTCTGACAACACAAATGCTACCTGCTTTTCATCAGATTTAGTGTCAAATTTTTGTCAAATCCAAACAGAAAGCACATGATGATGAAAAAAAATGTTTTGAAGGCGCATGGAGGAGAGAAAGGTTGTTCTTGATAGTACAAGTGTTGCTGGAGTTTTGATCTCTTCACACTATATACAATCTGGCAGTCTTGTAACAAATACCTTGCATCCATTTTCTGCTGCTAATCTGGCGCCAGATCACTATCAGTAGGGTAAGCAAGGAAGTCCAGGCCTCCTTTACCCACACAATGGTTTTCAGCTCCTTCTGGGGGATCCTGAGGCATTCCCAAGCCAGATGAGATGTTGAATCTCTCCAGTGTGTTCTGGGTCTAGCCAAGGATCTGCTACCAGTTGGATGTGCCCAGAAAAAAGGAAAGTACCTGGAGGTTTTTGGGGCATGTCAAACTGCCTAAATAGCCTGACAAAATGTATAATATACACTATGTCAGGAAGATGTTGATTCAACATTCTCATACTGAATGTATGATGTTGAATTATATGACCTTGTGTAAGGTGGCTCTAATCTTTTCATAAATAAATAAATCATAAATGAGGTGAAAAGAATATAAGAAATACCCTGGAATGAAGTAGTATCAACAACAAATTTATTACACATTTTAAGTGAGCGAGTATTTATTCCAGAAGTACTGTATTGAACTGAATTACATGGTATTGGTATTTCTACTTTCCCGATTTTGACTTTTCATATTATCTTACTCGTTTCACACAACATGACGGTTACATTTGCGTAATTCAAGCAAAGTTAGGTTAGTTCAGGCAAAGAGGACAAACACAAGCATTATTTGTTACAGTCAAACTTCATGTAAATTAATAAAATACAGTGTCTCGCTGCAGCGTCACACATTTGGGAAGAAAAGTTGAAGGCAGAGCAGGGGCTGACACAGGAGAGAAGCTCTGGTGGGATGTGATTCAAGTCTAGTGGGGATACCGATACATGGGACTTCAGTTACTATCTTTAGGCACTGAAGTCCCATTTTTAACATTGTGCTGGTTGAACAGCTGCTACACCCTGGCCAGATCCTGAGGAGAGGTTGTTTGGAAAGCTCAGGTTATGCTCTCTTTTCAGCAGCATGTACAAAAACCAGTCTGATAACTAGACACTAGACTGTTTAGTGCTACCTTATTTAGTTCTGCTCTATAAAGCCCAAATGATCTGGAGTGTAGGATAGATGCATTAGCACGACTTCTACAGAGGTTAGCGCTGTACAGTTAGCGGAGCAATGTGGAAAGTATGTCCTGAAATTATAATTACTTAGCTCTTCTCCTCTCCTCTCCTCTCCTCTCCTCTCCTCTCCTCTCCTGGCTGAACAAGTGGCTGAGCTCTTACATCAAAGCAGGCAGCGAGAGGATGCATTTCGCAAACAACAAACCTCGTGACCTTCTCTTCACCTCTCACTGTGCCTTCCTCTGTCACTCTCACCATTAAAGCTCTCATCCCTCCTTTTTCCACTCTCATCTGGCTCTCATGTTTCTTCATCCTGTCTGTCTGTCTGTCTGTCTGTCTGTCTGTCTGATCCCAAGACAGCTCAAAATAAGGCTTACTTATTTACAATACCCAGAAATCATGTTCCACAACCCAGCCAGTCTATTATCTCTTTATACAATAAAGATCTGACATGTTCAACAAAAAATAGAAAGTTGCAGCCATGTCAGATTTTAGATAAGAGTCAGGAGAGATTGTAAAGAGAAAAAGGGACAAAAAGAGAAGCAGGATGGGGTAAGACATGACGGGAGGAGAAAATCTCATGAAACAGCCTTGTTCGCTCTTTCTCTGTAAATCTCTGAGATAATTGTGTTCAGATCTATTAGCATACTTTGCAACACAAAAGCCAGGGTTTAAAGACAGAGAGATGGTGTGAGGAAGATGGCGATTGCAAGAGATAAGAGAAAAAGTGACAAAGAGGCAATGGCAAATAGAGAGGCAGAAAGTAATGGGAGGAAGAAGAGAGACCTGAAAAATAATATTTATTTTGAGATTAGGACAAAGGGAACTATGTTGAGGGGAAAAAGGGGGACAGGCATGTGGGATCTGAGAAATTTAAAAAGGTGAGGAGGAGACTGAACAAGGGCAAAGAGCCGGCAGGAAAGATTTGACAAAGAAGTTGGAATGGATACAATTAAGAATAAGATTGGGTTTGTCAAATCTTGGCCCTGCTTCGGGTGGACCAAGAAATGCTGAGCTGACAGTTTTCACTCAGAGATGGATAGTTAAGGAAAGGGAGAGAAAGAGAGAATGAAAAGGGCGAAGGGGAAGAATGAGAGTCAGTCACTGGAAGTGGAGACAGTGAGAGGGGGAAAGTGTATAAGGAAAAGAAGTTAAAGAGAGGAACAGCTGAAATTGAAGCAGCAGGAGATGGATGGGATGCTGAGAGGGGCAAAAGTGAAAAGAGGAACAAGCAGAGAAAATGTAAGGAGAAAAGGACACAAAAAGAAATCCCCTTAGCCTTAACACCTGGATGTTCGAATATCTGCAACTTTTCGAAAGCCAAAATCCTGAAACAATTGGCCAGGTGTGCAAAGTTAAAGTATGCTGCTGTCTTTTTTCAGTCTTCACACTTTTACAAGTGTGTCGTTATACCCATTTTTATGATTCTTGCCCCTCTCTATGATGGCAGGCCTTTCACCCAACCTTTGAGAGAAGCCATTCGGAACAGCTGATAACACATGATCAGGTTACACTTTATACAAAGTAGTTCATTTCAAGCACACCCTAAGCTTTTGGCACCTTATTTTGTTTAAGTTTGACAGAAAGATAGTCAATAATCAAATCAAACTAAAACTGTGATTAGTCCATTCGTCCATTCTTCTGTCTTTCACGTTATTGATGATTTTTTTTTTTTTTTTCAAAAAATGCAATACAGTTTGACACTTTTGTCTTTTTCCGAGGTTATCAGGTTTTTGTTCGGTTTTCGTTTTAAGTGTCAGTGAACATTTTTTGTCAGAATCAAGGCTGAATATGCAAGACTGAAGAAGAAATAAGAGGAGGCAAGTAAGATGGAGAAGGGTGAAAGAGTTTAAAAGAAAGAAATATTGAAATCAAACACCATATAGTTACTTTTTGCAACCAAGTTGCATGCCTCTTCAAAAGTGCAAATATGCTCTTTCGGTTCAAGCTGAACCAACGTTGAAGATGGCTCTAGGAGCTTGTTGTCACTGTACTATTCTTTAGTGTGGAAAATCAATATACTATTTACAGAAAATAAAATAATACATTTGCAGGTAGCATACAGGTTGCTGCAGTGTGAGGTTCCAATTTTGATTGCACTCCTTTTGTGTCTTTTTCATTGCTAAATACAGAGGGGATTGGTGGTCTGCCTGTCATACTTATGCAAACTCAGCCCGTTCCAAACTTCTGAAAGGAGCTTTTCCCTGCTTTCAGACTATGTTAACAGCTCTTCTAAAGGGGCCATGTGCTGAAAGGGTCTTAATTATTCTTTTTCTCTTCTTCTGCAACATTTTAGATGCAGCACTGACACTGCAAAACTCTTAAAAATAACATAAGATGAAAACCCTGCAATGACTTCCAGAAGGATGAGGAAATAAGAATATTTGTTGAATAAATTCATGAGCATAAACGACAGATGGGAAGCAGCAGTGAAGTTCCATGATTTACAAAGATAACTGACATGTTACTGTTGTGATTTTATTATGTAATCCTCTTACACACTACACTTCTTTTTTGCATAAAAGTAGTTCATGGAAACAGCACTGATTAACACTTTCTTTTGCCATCTGTTTGAAAATTTGCTTACATTTCTGCACACTATTGGATGACAACAAGACAAAACCCAGCAGAGAGGTGAGAGACAGAAAGAGAGTGAGAGGCAGTAACAGAGAGGTGATGTGGGAGGTAATTCTGTCTAAATCTACTCTTGCAGAAAAAGAGAGTTCTATCAAGAAAAAAGAGAGGGAATAGAGAAACTTATTAAATCCATCTAAGAGAGAGAAAGAAAGACACCGTGACGAGGAGTCTGTCTGAGAAATACAAGAATCCGACACCAGAACGTGGTGAGAGAGACTGCTTACATTGATCTGTGAAAGAAAAAAGGGAAAAATGAGAGGCAGACAAGTTGGGAAAAAGACCATGTAATGTGTGGAAGGTATGGACAAGGTGATCATTCAAGCATCG